>NC_092802.1:13138811-13319723 GCF_918797505.1 Bemisia tabaci | reverse complement strand
AACAAGTTTGTCGCCATGTGCTCCAAAAGTGGTGTTTCAGAGCTTACCCAACTCGGCATGTCTTTGCCAAGTCGACTTTAAGTCCTTACGTACCAATGTCGTTGTATCTATTCATCCCATTATTTTTTATATGAAATTAATACTTAAACTTCAGAGGTGAACTACGCTCCAGTAATTTATTTTTTCTTAAGGGCCATGATACTCCTATTTTGCGTCAGGTCAGCGAACTGCGCCAAATTTACTCCATATACGTTTAAACAGAAAAATTCTATACATAATCAAGTTTTCCATAAAATTTGACAACTATGTGTGGACAAGTTGGGAAGTTAATCCGGTCACTTTCTTGGAGTTAGCGATCATAACTTTCCGAGTACCGAGTGTAAGCGCTTTACCCCTGCTGACAAATGGGCAAATTTATCAGCCCTTAATTTTGCTCAAGAGCTCTTGGCTGGCGGAAAGAATAGGAGGTCATGCTCTCAACACGTAGACTTGTTAAGAACTTTCGAAAAACTGTCTAGAAAATAATAGTAATTACGAGTTTTGTTTGACATCTATGTTGATGAATTGCGTGAATTACGTCTCCTTTTTTTCCTCCTTTATTCCGTAGTTCTATTATCATCTGATGTGATCGGTGGCGAAGCGAGAATGATCGATTATCGATATTTCTCCATTTGAAGCTGTGGTTTAGAGTCGATAATTAAGGTGTTCATTGCGAGCACCGTTCTCATCGATCCTTCTCCATAGGTTTAAAAGGTAGATCAATCGATATATCGCAAAGGAAGCCACACCACTGGATGCGATATAGACGTAATCAAAGCTTCGTCTCTATGGAAGACTCTTTTATGACTGTAGGAATTTAATTGTTGAGAATTTCCCCATTTTAGGGATACTAAATTGCATATACTGTTACAACAATTTCCTTCATTTTAGTAAATAATTAAAAATAGGAAAAAAAACTGGGTGAAATATTTTCTAAATCATAATTTTTTTCCGAAATGCGAACGGAAAGGAATATAATAAAACAAATGTGTATTATTCAATACAAAATGTAGGTTCCTTCAATGACTTTTTATTTACACGTAAATTGAGAGAATTTTAAGTGTGCACAATTAATCTTTTATTTAACAGATCGATTCGAAAACTTTCCAGGAGTCAAAAAAAACTTGAATTCGACCAGAATTTGAGGAAATTACTTTCCATGCATTATGATACGCACCAAATTCTGTCCGAAGAATCAGATTTATGAAACTGTATTCACTCTGTCAATTGATCTATTGTCGGCGCTTGTGTGTTGAAAAAAACACCGTAATGTAGTTTTGAAGAGTATCGCCAATTTGAAGAACATTTACCCTACAAACATCTGGGTGTACTCACTTCAGTGCATTTAACTTCAGTGAGTAAATTTATAAGCTCCCACCAAATATTTGTCGAGTCCTTCCGTTATTCACACGCTGTATAGCTATCGATTACATATTGCGTGCCTGCTTCTGGATTGCTCTGAATCCACTCAAATGAGCGATTTGCATACTCGTGATATTACATGTTGCAAAAAATTCGCCATAAAATCACAAAACTTCATCTGCTCACTTCTTCATATCCAATTGCCTTTAGAACTGTCTACTTGCTTAATGGGACCTCTTTATTGCTTAATGCCTATCCTAGTTTTTGACCTTAATCAAACTTTTTATGACTTTTTGGCTTTATTTTTCTCGCGAAGTGATCTGGACCCAGCATCATTTCATCACTTTGTTACATACAGTTCGAGCCGTAATTAGTGCGTTTTTCTCGCTCACCATAGTTATTTGCATGGAGGAGCATCCGTATTATCTATCCCAACAGGAAAAGAAAAAGAGGAAACGCCTTTTCTCCAAGATGATGCTAAACTGAACTTTTATCCCCTATCATCCCCGATAACTAGGTCCCTCTTTTGTCACCTTCCCCCTCAGTTTATGCGCCGAAAGAACAAATGACAGTGAAATTGGGCGGCTCATTGTGACGGAACGCATCGCGGAGCGAATGTTGATGGAATATTTATCGCCTACTTAGCGCCCTGAATGTTTGTTTCATTGTGCCCAAAACGCCTTCGATTTTGATAAAAGCCAACTTCTCCCGATAAATAACAACTTCAAGCCAAGTCCCGTATCTCACAAGTTCTTCGACGCGGCTATCACCATATCCATTTGTCCTCGAGGACCCGTTTTCTCGATTTTTATTCGTCTCCCATATTTTCGTTGTCTCCATTTCCTGGACAACTGGAAACGCCGGAAAGACGAAGAATTGGTGCTTCAATCTTTTCTTTTTTATTCGCCCGATAGGCTGAATCAGTTCAAGATTGAAAGCACTTTATCATAAGTTTCCTCTTGAATTTGGCGGATTCGAAGCTATAAGTTTACAAAAGTTGGGGGTATATTTTTTCGGAGGACTAGATCACCGAAATGTTATGAAAGAGGAAATTTTAGTACGATTGCAGTTGCACATATAAGTGGAAATCGTTTTGGGAAATACGCAGATTAGTGGTGATTAGGGAGGAGGGGTTTTTGATTTTTCCACTGGTCCCCCCCCCCCTCGATTTTACAGATTGGGCTCTAAAATCGATTGATTTATTTACAAGACATTTTTCTTCGAAAATAAAATCTTTAAAGAGAGCCGGCGTTTTTAAAAGCAAAACTGGAATCTTTGTTTGCTCCTGAAATTAAGATGATACAATTTTGTGAATCGACGAAGGCATTATTTCTCTTATTTTTAATTTTCCGTTCTTTATTATCAAAATTAGTACCTCCTAAATATGTATTTTCATTTTAAGAGACAACCGATTTAGAAAATTTCTGCGTATCATTGATTTCTCAAGTTTATATCGTTTGTGTTTTTTGACTCCATCATTTATTCTCGAAACTTAAGACTTTATTATAGAGAAAAGAGCAGCCCTCAATAATTGAGACTAGGATATATTGCGCTGAATTAAATATACAAAAATTCTGAAATTCTTATTATTTTTAATTTCATTTTGTCTTATACCCAGACGATATTCGAATGTTAGCTGCTGAATGAGCGTGAAACAACGTGTATCGCATTTCTGGAGCCAGCATCGTTTAAACGTAGAGAAATTTCATACGCGCCTTGAAACTTCGATGCCTAAAACGGACCATAATTTAATATCACTTTGGAGACAAGTGCTCGACGTCAATTCATCACCATTAGTGTCATGATGGATAAACAAGATTGCCAGAGAGAGAAGCGTTGAATTCAAATTAATTTGGGATTTTTCGTTCCCTGCTTTTCCAATAATTAAATTCATTCTCGATTAGAATGAATACTTTAAAATAATATTATCGTAATTATAGATTCATGTATTTTCCCTTAATTAATACTCTAAATTTTCCTCCACCCTACTCGGAGTAATATTTTCTAATAGTAATATTTTCTTTTAAGCAAAATAGGCAACAATGCTATCTTATTCACCCTCGGATGATAACTTTTTATGCATTATTTCTGGAGCAGCCGTCTGAGTGGATGGAGGAGGCGTTTAAAATGAGATGCGGTGGCGTGGCGTGAATGATCGATTATCGATATTTCCCCATTTGAAGCTGTGTTCAAGAATCGATTATTAAGGTGTTTGTTGCGATCACCCTGTTTATCGATTCTTTTCCATAGGTTTAAATGGCAGATCAATCGATATATCGCAAAGCACGTTACAGCATCCACCCATCAATCAACCTAACTGGATCTTCGTCTTGAACATACTGATCTAGTCATCGAGAAAATGAATTACGATGAATTTCTTATCTCGCCTGCTCACGTGGCTTTTTTATGCTCAGTTTTACGACTTTGAGCGAAGGATAACTTAAATTCTAGTCTTGTGCATCTAAATATATTGGTGGATTTATTCTGAAGAAGTATGCACGTAGGTTTAATGCGTCTCGATTTTAGAAATTGGTAGGAAGGATAAAGTTTCAAAAGCTGTAAAATGTATCACCTCGCTTCAATATCTGGTTCCAACAAGAAAACCATCGAAAACCACTTGATGAATGCATTTTCACGGAAACAAAGAGGTAGGGGTTAAGAGGCAGGGGTTAAGTCCCAACTGTTGGATAATATGGACATTTCCAATTAATTTTGGTAAAACCCCAATTAATTTTGGTAATACCCCAATTAATTGTTGTAATACCCCGATTAATTGTGTTAGTACCCCCAAAAAACTAAACTAAATGTTACGGTACTACCCTAACTTAAGGTACGGTATTACCAAAATTTATTAGAAATGTCCATATTATCCAGCGAATTGGGGTAGTACCACAATTTTGGGGGATAACCCCTCACATTTTTTTTCCGTGTCGTCTCATTCTTGCAGTGCTCCCATTTCTTGGAACTAATCACGAATGCCGGAACTTTTGAGATTTTCCTGAATTTCTCCCCGGAACATTTGAAATTCCCGAGATGTTCCGGATCTTTTACATTTTCCGGAACTTTCTCGGAACTTTTGAAAAACGGTAAAAGGAACTCCGGAACTCTTGACGGCTATGGAGGGGGAGACATCGGGACGAAAAAGTTCCGAATCCCGGAACTTTTGACGGACGGGTGTTCAGTGTTGAGTGTCAGCGAAGACCGGGAATTCCGGATTTTGTAGTGTTTGATTTTTCCCACTACTCCCATTTCCCGGAACTAGTTCCGAATTCCGGAACTTTTGAGATTTTCCTGGATTTCTCCCCGGAACATTTGAAATTCCCGAATTTTTTTGGATTTTTTACATTTTCCGGAACTTTCTCGGAACTTTTGAAAAACGTTAAAAGGAACTGCGGAACTCTTGACGGCTATGGAGTGGGAGAAGTCGGGACGAAAAAGTTCCGAATCCCGGAACTTTTGATGAACATGAAATGGGAGCACTGCATTATGGGCAGAAATATTTACTAAAATTTAAATTAAGGTAAACCTCGAAAGTCGATCATTTTCCACAGTTTTAAATGACAGATGAATCAACGGAATGAACAACACGGAAAGAGATTAAATGTTGATTTAGCATTTATACTGTTAAAAAGTTGTCCGACAAGTTTCAAATGCTGATTTTACATTTTAACAAATGCTAACGTGACTACGCCCACTGCAAAACGTACAAATTAAAATGTTATGTTAGCATTTTAGTATCGTAAAATTAGCATTTGAAACTTATCGGACATCTTTTTAACAGTATAAATGCTAAATCAACATTTAATTTTTTCCGTGAACCGCCTTGTGATAAATTCCAGTGACTGGTAAAAAATTAACAGAAAGGTAAGATCTTCGAGAGCGCAATCTGGTAGTTGGACTTGTTAACAACAGGCGCAGAGAATGAACACGAAAATTCGCTGTCGGTAGCGGCGCGCTCAAGCCCGGTGGCGGACTGGCGGATGAAGAATTGAAGTTGCGGGAGTTTAATTAATTCCGAGAAACGCTTTTTCCAAGCACTCCGGAGATAATTCTTGTCAAATGCTTATTAAAAGTTGCTTGATGAGATTTTAGAGGCAATTTAAAGCTTCTCCGAGACAAAAACATCGGGGCTTGTTCATTATCATTCAGACCAGAGATGGGAAATTTCCTGAAATTTATTCGAGTGAAATTTCATGAAATTTATTGAAACTTTTAGGGATACATTCAGGAGGCTAAGAAACGTCTAGAAACAGTGATTCTAAATTTTGAAATTTTTTACCCCAAGCCTGAAACATTCGCGCGTTGTAAATGCTTTCGTTTAGTTTAGAGGTTAGGTTGGGGTTTTTCTCTCTCAACTCCCCTTTTTGCCCCCTCTTTGTGTCTGGTATCTTCAGTGGAGTAGCATAATACCACAACATCAGCAGAAAGACCATTTAAAACGCTTTCAGACCTCCAAAAGGTTTAATCAATAATTCTAAAAAAAGTAATAAGTTTCAACTTTTCGAGCCTTATGAAATTTCACTCTCCATCTCTGATCCAGACATGCAACAGAAGGCAAGCTCAAAATGGCCATGGTATTGAGTAAATCATGGTACCATGTTGACGCCGAAGTGGTATCAACATGTAGCAAGTGAATGATGTAATCAATTTTTTCATTTGAAATATTGTTGTGCGGCCTCCATGGTGGATTTACTTCGATAGCAACATGGCACCAATATTATTTTAACCTTTTATCACGATGGCACCAACGTATTCAACTTATTATTATGTTGGTGCGAACGTCGCATCAAAATGTTTTCAACGTGGGACACGTGAATATAAAGTTATCGCGATGTTCGTTTGAAATATTACGGTGCAATACCTCCATGGTGGACTTATTTTGTTAGCAAATTGGTAACAATGTAGTATTCATATTTTATCACGATGGTACCGAAGTATTTAACATATTATCTTGGTGGTACCAACGTGGTATCAGAATGTTATGCATGGGATAAGTAAATTAAATTATTGCTCTGTTAATTTGACATTGAAATTTGAAGTGAAAGTTCTCCCCCGTAGAAAAAAGCAGAATCTACTTGATTTAAATCCCACACTAAACGGTCATGTGATTTTCTCTGCGGTGTAAATATGACACAACCTCAATCTCAACGCTTCTGCTCCGATGTTGAATGTTGTTCACACTAGAAACATCATAGTGTGAGGGAGGAATACTGCTCGATTGAAAAGCCTACGTCGCACTGTGGGTCGAGTCAATGGGAGAGGTCGGACCAAATTTGGAAACTTTAAACGCTTACGTCTCTGCGCATACGAAACTTTGAGGTTCTAAAAATGGTTCCATTGGTTTTCTCGTAAAATTTTCCTTTAGCAGCACTGCTCAAAATTTAAAATGCGACGCAAGTAACATCAAAATTTGCAGTTTTAGCCAAAAATTCTATGTCCGACCTCTCTAATTGACTCGATCCACTGTGCGTCGATCGTTGCAGAGCGCGATTTGAATCAAATATAGGCTAATTTTTCTTGTGAGCGGGAAATTCAATTTTTTCATGCCCAATGCCAGTCAAAAACGTTATTAATAAGGGAAACTGTAGTCTTGATACCTTTTATGTAAGTTTATTTCTCCTATGAGGCCATTTGATTTTAATTAATCATCATTATGCAGGGCACTATATCACATGTTAAATTGGTCACAAATGATTGGTTTACCAAAAAACAAAATACCAAAACATAGAAGAAACATCATACTTAAAATTTGACTATGAGAAATTATATTTACAAACTACAATTATCTCAAAAGGTAACAAAAGAGGGTACATGAATAAAGATGAATACAATCAGCTGCGTGTTCAAAATCAGTACCTAATCAGCCAAATCACATTCAATGCTGAGCTCAAATGAGAGGCTAAGGAGATATCCAGAGGTGGTACGTTTAATTAATTACAATTAGAGAGCACTGTTGCAGCAGAGATCTATGAGTGCATTGCATACTGAAAAACGTAATTATCTTTTTTTGGAGTTAATCCTCTCTTCTATGAATTACTTTTGGGTCTTAAATTCGAGGTGACATAGATAAATGTGGTAGCTTCCTTCAAAACATAGACATTCAAATTTTCTCCTTAAAATTTCAAAAAAAATTTCATCATTTTTTCAAAAATCGAAAACATGAATAAATATTTTTCAACATCATGCCACAGATATTGATCAATTAAAAAGAGAAAAAAAAGAAAAAAGAAAAAAAAAATGCGTCCTTGAAAATACTACGCATTGCAACCACTATGCCATATTAGGTAAATATCCGTTTTTTGCGTTCCGCGAAACGTGCTCTGCGTGAAATTTGAAAATGAAACGTAGAATGCTTGGATACGTACTTTTTCTTGTGGTCCATTCTCATCTTTCTCGCATCTTCACCTAGAGATGATGATGATGACGCTTTAGTCGACTCTACCTGCAATCAGTCATACTGATCAGACCCCTTCCTCGGTTTACTCGGAGAGGTGGGGATCTAGATCCCCTTTGCTCTCTACCTGGAGATGGTGGCTGCTCTTCATCCCTCTGGATAATCAGTCTTACTGATCTGTTCCTCTCCTTGCTTTACTTGGAGATGGGGATCTAGACCCCTTTTCCTTCTTACCCGGAGATGGAGATCTAGATCCTCTTTGCTCTCTACCTGGAGATGGAGATCTAGATCCCCTTCGCTCTCTACCGGGAGGTGGCAATCTATCTCTCCTTGGCTCTCTCTTAGGAGATGATGGCTGCTCTTCCTCCCTCCGGATAACCGGCGATCGCTTCAAAGCCTTCAACCCCATTTTCGACGATTTATCTTCCGTATGCTTCGAGGGTTCGTCATCGGGGCAATAAATTACCAAGAACGGAAAATCTGCTTGCTGCTTTTTTAGCCATTCACAGCTCGCAGAACCACCTTTCTCAAACAAGCGATTGAATTCTCTCTTGTCCAAAGCCATCTGTACTTTACTCGATACTATGCTATCGCAAAAACATTTACATCTCCCGGATTTCGGATGCCGGTACCCGCCCATCGCGATCGAGCGTACGACAAATTTACCATCCGGTTCGTACTCTCTACCGAAGTTGATGACACCCATCGTGCCGATACAGATTGCTGTACAGTTTCCTTTTGTCAATTCCGAGTCCTCCTCGATTGATTTCGATGGCACGCTCTCGTGAAACGAGACGATCTGTACCCTGAAACCGTTCCGCTGTAACCACCGCGTGGCCTCCTTCCTGCTATGTTGGTGGTCTCTGAAATCGGTTTCGTTCCCACCCGCGGTCCTTATGGCGTGATATAATCCGCCACTAAATACGCAGTTACAAACGTGTCCTTCGTTATCGCTCTCCTTAAAGTGGCCAGTTTTCATCGGAACAGGCGGAAGTCCTCCTCCTCGAAAGACGATCCCACCGTGCGTCTGACACTTTTCATTGCACTCAGCGGCGGTTTTCGGCTCTGAAATCAATAATAGTATAAATATATCTATAAATAAGTCAGGTGACCGAACGGTCTGTTTATGATATTATCAGTCCGGCACGAGCCGTGTAACGGACCTGTCGCGATCATTTTAGCTTCATTTTCCTTTCTTTTAAAATTCGTCTGATGATGGAAGCTGTTCAGCCCCGAAACGTCCCGTAATACGTTTTAAACTTGTTATGTTTAGCCTTGATCCTGTACCTAATCGGTGTTTCTTGTATGTAATATTCTCCGAAATTAACTTTCAAGCTCAAAAAAAACTCTCAAGTTGAGGCCAAAATGGCAAAATTAAAAATACTCAATTTTTATACAGTTTTAAAATTTACACAATTATTTTCCTTTCAAATTAACAATTTTTTTGGTGGGAAGCAAAAACTATTTGCTCTTCTGGGAGATTTTTTTTATAATTATGAGGGAGCAACATTTATAAAACACTGCAATCGCACTGGTTCCTTCTTGCTATCTGCGATCCAATTTTAAATGACCCGCTCTTAAAATCAATCATTTCGGATCGTTACTAGAATCTAGATTTTCTCGTATGAGTCTAGACAAATTACCCACGGCACAGATCTCTATTTACTATTCGCACTTCATTTGTAAATTTTCATGAATTACCTTTGAGAAGTTTGTTCGCAGTTTTGAATCGGAAGACCACTAGTAAAGGACCCCATTTTTATAACCTGACATTCAGTTTTGCTATCTTCAAGAACACAGTAAGAAAAAGCGGCCTAAATCTTTGGTTATTATTTGAAGTAAAACAACAAGAGACACAAGCTATCGGTTGATTTTGTGTGTGTCAGGTTTTCCTGCGTCAAATCTACCAAACCTTTTGGGTTAAGGTAACCAAAGCTTTGTGTTGAAATTCTGCGACCTTACTGATGAGGAGTCGTCAAAACCTGGATCACATTGGTGGTACAAAAAAAAACCATTGGTGGTACTTTTTGGAGAAAAAAACTTCGTGCGTGGGACCCGAAGTTGAGATCATATGGATCTCTGAAGTTTTCGGATCACGTGTCCAAAAACTTGAGGTCCAGCTGCCGAAGTTTGGGTCAGACATGTGAAGTACTTCGATATATATCGAAGGGCTCGGGTCACACATCTTAAGTAATCGGTACATACCGAAGTGTCTCGATGTCTGATTCGAACTTCGGCAGCTCGACCTCAAGTTTTCGGATGCGTGATCAGAAAACTTCAGAGATCTAATTGACCCCAACTTGGGTCCCATGCACGAAGTTTTTTTCTCCATGTATTACAATGCGCTAGACGCTCGCTAGTCTTAAACTCTGAGTATGAGGGAAAGCAAGAATACACAAGTTCGACAGGGCATTTCTTCGTGATCACAAAAACCTACGGTTTGGGTTGATTTAACACACTAAAAAACTAACACAAAGCAACATAGTGTGCCACTAAACACGGAAATTTTTAACTGTGTATCTGAAAAAATTCACAAGAGGGGCGTTTTACTTTATAATTGTAGATTTTCTTAAGTGATTAAGTCAAGAAAATCTGGACCGTGGTGTTTTAGGGATGAAAATAGAGTTGGTTTACCCGGAAAATTAGTGGCAGCTGGTTCCGCGAATAAGTTTTTAGAGTCTTTGCTGTTCGACCAAAATGGACATACAACGGGACCCACAAAAAGAAGGCTCCCGATGATCAGGTTGCTAAGCACTGACATCACGCGCGCGGCTACATTTATGATACGTTTACGGTGAATCGAACTGTTCAGACTGTCGCGTTTTCATCGAGACAACGACGAAAGTAAAACAAGGTTAATTTTTAACCTTATCCCAATGGAAGCTGTGAAACATTTGTCAACACCAGCGCACTTTTACACGCGGGTATCGAGATACATCATGCGGAACAAAGTGTACATTTGACTTGTGGTCTGAGTGACGCAGCTCAGAAAAAAAATAGCATTGAAACAGCTGCTGTGCAACTTCATAATGAGTTTCAAATCAGGAAAAAAATTCTCGTTTTCAATTTCATACAGTCTGCTAAGGCAGATTTTCCTTACGTGATGTCACCTCAATTAAAATTGTTGATACTTCATCGATCGAGCAGACATTTCTTTACCTGAACATGCACGAAACAAGGCTACTCTTTAGAATGCAGGAGGTCCTAATCAACAACTCATCATCTCATCGGTTCAATCGTCCTAACCGGAATTTCAAAAGTGATAGAATCTTGCCAATGAAAACAAAATTTACTGCAAGATATGACACTACCTTACACCTTTCCATCAAATAGCCCCCACCCCCTTTCCAAACGAAACAAATTTTATTACATATACAGGGTGATTCAGTGTTAAACGGCCAGACTGTAGGCGCCGAAGCATCCCCAAACACCCCTTTTAAGTGATTCGACGGACGCCATTTTCTGTGTCAGAGCGACATGCGATATATCGGATCAATTTGTTCCGTCATTTCAGCTACTTGTCGTTCGAATTTTGAAATCGCATTTCCGTTGCCATGAGACTAAAGAATTAATGTACCAAATCTGACAAAGACATTCAGCGTAATAAAGGCGTGGTTTTTTAGAGGAAAAATATCGCAGTCGAGAGCAGTTTCCATATCAGTATCAAATGCTATATTTTTCCTCTAAAATAAACCCTGCCTTTCTCATGTTGAATTCTTTGCAGAATTTGGTGCATAAATTCTTTAGTCTTCTGACAACACAGGTGCTATCTCAAAATTCGAAAAAAAATGGCAAGTAGCTAAAATTACGGAACGAATCGATGCGATATATCGAACGTCGCTCTGACACATAAAATGGCATCCGTCGAATCACCTTAAATTGAGATTTCGTTTCTTTTTTTTTTTAGATCATCTATGAATTCAGGGCATACAAATACAGGGGAGTACACGTTTTCATGAGATGGGGCTCCTAACCGTTGCCCAATTTCAGGAAAAACGATTTACTTTCCGATTTTTTTTTTTTTGGGGGGGGAGGGGGGGGCCGCCGACTGGACTTTTAGAAAAAAACTTTATGAAACAAAAAGTCTTATCTCGAACCATAGCACACGCTCCTGCAGTCCGGCCTTTCAACCCTGTATCACCCTGGATCATCGGTGGATCCAGCAAATCGGCAACATTATATTTTCTCCGTTTACACCTATGGAAATGTATCGATTCTTGGAGGGGCCAGAATCTCCGACAAGAATCGATTATTCAGCACAGTATAATGGAGGCAATTCGATGTTGCCAAATTACTGGATCCGCCTCCACCCTGTATATGTAAATGAAACAATCCGCTGAAAAAATAACAACGAGTTATACATTGCAAGGCGATCTGAGCTCGGTGCCACGTCAATAAATCATCAAGTTTTTATGGTCGACCGCGTTGGAGGGAGCATGCTATGCGTGTTGCCACCGGCGCCGGGGGCCTCGGGAGAAAGTCAAGCCACATACACCACGGATGGACTATTGTTCCAGGAATTCGACCTGGGCACCTGTTGAACGTTCACCCCCTGCCACCATCCCCTCACCACGACTACCGACACGCAAAATCAACGCTCGACCCCGGGGACCACTCGATGTTCATATTTTATACTGCAGGTGAATTGCTTTCACAGGTTAAGCCTCGGTTCCACGGGAGGGCGCGACACAAAACTGCCCGCGCGGAATGGAGATGTTGCATGTGTGAAATCATTGCACTGGTTCTCCGCCACGGCACAGTGGATTTAGTCAATCAGTTCGGACTTGAAATTGTTGACTAACACTGCAAATTTTGATGTTTATTTCGTCACATTTTAACCAAGGGGTGTCTCTATGGAAGAGAATTTCATGAGAAAGTTATAGCCACTTTTAGAACCTTAACGTTTCGTATAAATGGAGTTATGAGCGAATAAAGTTTCCAAATTTTGCCCGACCTCTAACATTGTCTCGATCCACTGCGGCCGCGGAAATGGAGATGTTGCATGTGTGAGGAATTTGCGATTTGACTGTTGATTCTTACGTAAAAGTTCGTGAGAAACACGATGGTGCCACTGGTTTTCTCTGAAATCAACTCCCAAGCTCAAAAAAGCTCTCAAATTGAGGCCAAAATGGAGGGGATATCCCACGCTATCCTGAGAGTCCACCTTTACATCAAGACGAACTCTCCGTGCAAAGATAGGGAGCAAATACATTAGCAGTGATGCCGTGTTTTCAGTTTTAGAGTCCCCAAATAAGTGGCAGCCCTGTCAATGTATTTGCTCCCTATGTTTGCATGGAGAGTTTGTCTCGATGTGGACGTGGACGCTCAGGATAGCGTGGGATATCCCCTCCATTTTGGCCTCAACTTGAGAGCTTTTTTTGAGCTTGGGAGTTGATTTCAGAGAAAACCAGTGGCACCATCGTATTTCTCGTGAACTTTTACATAAGAATCAACAATCAAATCGCAAATTTCTCACACATGCAACATCTCCGTTCAAGACCCGCGACCGCAGTGGATCGAGTCAATGTTAGAGGTCGCGGGCAAAATTTGTAAACTTTGTACGCTTATAACTCCATTTATACGAAACGTTAAGGTTCTAAAAGTGGCTATGGCTTTCTCATGAAATTCTGTTCTAGAGGCACCCCTTGAAATTTAAAACGTGACGAAATAAACATCAAAATTTGCAGTGTTAGTCAACAATTTCACGTCCGAACTCTCTGATTGACTCGATCCACTGTGCCGCGCCGCGCCGTGGCGGAGAACCAGGTGCAATGATTTCAAGCACAGAGATGGAGTGACCTTCCGCACTCCACTTGTAATGTACCACTAGACAAGGTTCGAATCTAAGCATTCTGATACATGTTTCTTAATCAAAATTTCACGTAGAACACGATTCGCGCAACAAAAATTACCGAAATCAACTCCTAACAAAGATATTAACGTTTTTATTTCACATTGGTTACCAGGAATTTGAACTGCCCGCTCACAAGAAACTCAAAACTCTACGTGAGTCAAATCGCGCACTACAACGGTTTCAGCAAGCTTCTCAATAGAGCAATGTTCATTTCCCACCATGTGTTGTTCAAACTATTAGCAATTTGCTATAGCTGAGCCAAAGCGTCAAGATTGAGGTTGCCAGATTTTTATATCGCAGAGACTGTCATGATAACGTTTAGCGCGCGATGTGAATCACGTAGAGCATTGAGTTTTCATGAGCGGGTGGTTTGAATTCACGCATCAAGAATCATTAAATATCTTCGTAAGGAGTTAATTTTGGTATTTTTTGTTGTGGGCATCGTGTTCTATGTGAAATATCAGTTACGAAACATGCATCACAATGCTGAAATTCGAACCTTGTCTAGTGGTCCATTTTGCAATAATGAGATCTTTTTACGGTGTGCCTAAAGTGACTTATTACGGAAGTTGAATGTATACAGAAAATTCAAGTTGGAGATTGTAGGGGGAACTTTTTGATGTGCTTTTGGCCAATTTTGAGATCTGAGGGCTATTTACTTGTAAGTTTTCCCTTTTAAATTCGAATTTAATCCCTTTTAATTTGAAGTGTTGTTGTTGTTGCTATTCATATTTATTAATAGGTGCTTTAACAAAGCTGGGACTTTAACATCGAGAGCAGAGATCATAGCGGATAAAAATCTATGAATATGTGTTTAAAGGAAATTTTCTTAGCTTTCAAACAATCGAACTTTCTTTTTTTTCCAATATATTGAGGTTCCTCAGCAGTGGTCTCTCCACTCCGTGGGTCCAAATTATCGAAAGAATTGAAATTTAATACTTCAATACTACGCCAATTAATAATAATTTGATACTTAATAGAAGTGTGTCTTATTTCGTTTGTGGGTTTGTGTACATCAGGAAAAGGATATAGGGCTAGAGAGACAATAATAGGGTATTGCCTGGTTCAAGTAATTTTCCCTTTAGTTATGCTTATACATTTATTCTATTTTATATATTTCACTTAGGATATCTATGTAGGTTTATTAGCACTATGACATACAGAGTACAAATGTCCGTCAATTTAGTTCGACGAATTGTGTTCTACACGAAATTTTAAAAGGAAGTCCAATTGAAAATGCTTGAATTCGTGATCCGTCTGGTGGTCTATTCTCATCTTTTTTGCACCTTCACTAGGGAGCTGATTATTGTAATTTATAGACAAAGCTATAGACAAAAAGACATAGGGAGTATGGAGCGATTCTTTCCGCTGAAATGAGTGCTTCTCATAAACCAAGGAGGGAGATGATGGACTAACTGTAAGGTCTCTTGTGGGTTGCCGTTAGTTAGTCTATTACCTACTTTCTCTGTCCTTTTAAACCACCCATTTCAACCAAAAAGATAGAGTAATTTTCCCTTGTCTCTTATGTCTATCGATTTTTCTATCAATTACAATAAGCCCGCAGCGGGCTGATTATTGAAATTGATAGACAAAGCTGTAGACAAAGAAGAAAGAAGACATATAGAGGGATTCTATGGGTGGAAGCGAGTGGTTGCAATGGACAAAGGAGGTAAGAAATGGACTAAGTAATGGCAATCCACGAGGGACCCGTAGTCCATCATTTTCTCCCTTAGTTTATGGGAACCACCCATTTCAACCACCAAGATCAGCGCACATTGTATTGCACAATGTCTAAAAGGAAGTAGCGTTGAATATATTGGTACGCAGTGTGTAGCCAAGTGCTGGAATTAATGTAACAATTTTATAAACAAAAAAAAAAAAAAAAAAAAAAAAACACTTACATTTTATTATTAAACTTTGACCGAAGCTTTTCGAAGCAAGCGCTTCATCGTCAGAGTCACAAAGTATACATCACGAAGTCCATACCTTAATTTCAGACAAGGGAACATATTTCATTGGTAAAATTTGATAACAGAGTAACATATGCTCTTTTAATCTACATTTTTATAAAATTGTTACATATTATTTCTAGCACTTGACTACACCCTACATACCAACATTTCAACCAATAGGATAACTCAATACTCCCTACGTCTTCGTTGTCTATCGCTTTGTCTATCAGTTTCAATAATCGGCCCGCGGGAGATTACACTGAAAAAAAATTCTCGGCGTTTTTACCAAGGTCCGTTGGTAACTGTACCATCTCGCCAATTATTGGTGATTTTATCAAGACAGACTGGTAAACTTACCTAAAAACCGATATTTTTACTGTTTTTTTTTTCAGGTAAGAATACCACTTTTATTGGTAATCAATTCCCGGTAACTTTGCCATTTTATCTCGGTAATTCTACCATAGTCGATACAAAATATTGGCGTTTTTACCTAGGTCCAGTAAAATTACCGAGAAAGCTCAATATTTTTACGGAAATTTCTCGGTAAAATTACCAATTCCATAAATGGTAATTTTACCAAAAAAAAACTGGGATCAAATAGAGCCCTGAATTCTTGGTAATTTTACCCTTTTCTTAGTAAATACACCGAGATTTTTTTTTCAGTGTAAGATGCACCTGCCGACTCTAACAGCAATCAGTCTTCATTATCCGCCCCCCTCCTTGGTTTACTCGGAGATGGGGATCTGGTTCCCTTCGAATCTCTACCAGAAGATGATGGCTGCTCATTCTCCCTCCGAATGGCTGACATCCGCCGCAAAGTCTTCATGGTTGGTGGCCTCTGTAACTTCGGTTCACTTGAAGCCTTTGCATTTTCCGCGTGCTCCGGGGAGTCATCAGGGCAGTCTACTTTGGATTTGAATTCTTCATTGTCCCGTAACCATTTACAGCTCGCAGATCCGCCCCTCTCGAATTCCTTAAAAAATTCTTCGACGCTCAATCCAGCGGCCTTTACGATCTTACAAAATCTTCGAACCAGCTCAATCTGCAGCGGCCTTTACGATCTTACCCACCGCCAAATTCATTTTGCACTTGCACTCCCACCCGTCGTTCGATGGTGTCGCGTTCCCCTCTGCGATTGCTTTCCATACAGGACCGTCCATTACGCAACCCATAGAGCGTCGGCATTTTGACTTACAACTCTCTGGTGTCATCACCGGATCCCCATCCGATTTTGAAGGTAACGGGTCTTCGGAGAATGAGACCAGTTTTGTCTTGAATCCGTTCTGCTTTAACCATGTTCGAGTCTCCTTAATGTTACGCTCGTGCTTTTTAAGTTCTTCTTCGTTGCGACCCCTCTCCTCGACGAGGCTGTATAAAGCACGGCTGAATTGGCATTTGCATACACGCTTTCCGTTTTTCTTCTCAAAAACCCCAGTCTTGATCGGCACAGGCGGGTGTCCTTCTCGGATGACACGCCCACATTTCGACTCGCACTCTTTCGTGCATTCGTGCTCGGTTTCTGGCTCTGAAATCGATAGAATTGAAAGAAGAATGTAAGTAAGTAGATAGGTGGAACATGGTGTTAAGGTGATTCGATGGACGCCATATTTTGTGTCAGAACGACGTGCAATATATCGCATCGATTGGCTCTATTTTTTCAGTTACTAATCATTTTTCTCGAATTTTGAGATCGCAATTCTATTGTCAGGAGACTAAAGCACTCACTTTCCAATTTTTAAAAACAAATTCAACGTAATAAAGGCGTGGTTTTTTTTAGAAAGAAAACATCGCATTAGATACTGATATCGAAACTGCACTCGACTGCGATATTTTCTCTCTAAAAAAACCAAGCCTTTATTACGTTGAATTTCTTCCTTAAAATTGGTAAGTGAGTGCTTTAGTCTCCCGACAACAGAATTGCGATCTCAAAATTGGAGAAAAATGACGAGTAGCTGTAAAAATGGAACCAATTGATGCACATGACCACATTTCTCTCTTTATGTCCGACCTCTCCTAAATCCAACTTCGCACGCTGGAAATGGAGTCCGGAAAATGGTCCATCGGTGTCGCCGTTGAATGTTGCGTGTTGACCCTCGAACCCCATTTTCAGTTATTGTTCACTTCATACAAAAAATATTACGAATTTGTACAAATTTACAATTTTTTTTTTACAAAAATACGAGTAACTTTAAAACTTAGGCGGTCATTTTATGAACAGAAGTGAAATGATGACTGATTAGCCCCGATCTCATCGATCGCTGAAAATTGCGTATTGAGGCCCATACTTTTGGCCCATTCTGCAATACGAAAATATAGTAGCCTCGATCTTGACGCTTTGGCTCAGCTATAGCAAATTGTTTACATTTTGAACGGTAAAGGTTGGGAAAGGAACAGGGCTTGATTGAGAAGCCTGCCGAAACCGCGGTTGTAAGGCGCGATTTGACTCGCGAAGAGTTTTGAGTTTCTTGTGACTGGGCAATTCAAATTTTCAGTAACCAATGTAAAATTAAAACGTTAATACCTTTGTTAGGAGTTGGTGTCAGTAATTTTTAATGCAAGAATCGTGTTCTACATGAAAATCTAGCTAAAAAAAAAATATATCAGAGAGATTCAATTCGTACCTTGTCTAGTAGTCCATTCTAGATTTTTGGAAGTGAAAAAGCCAAGCAAATCTGGAATGTGAAGTCCCAGCAGCTTGATTGTTGAAATTTTGTGATTGTCGGGTAGGCATAGATGACTTGGAGCGTGATTGGTCGGTCTTATCGCTGCTCTATTGTGCTTTTGTCGGGTGGAACCCACGACAAGCTAAAGGCATCTCTTAAGTTTCCGACAGTATTTCGTCCACTCCACCCTACAAAGGCACGATAAAGCAGCGATAAGACATATCCGACCAATCACGCTCCGCCTTTTAACCCATGCCATCTATGTCTACCCGACAAACACACAATTTCAGCAATCAGGCTGCTGATATGAGAATAAAGTTGGTTTACCTGGTGAAAAAGAGGCACCTGCACAGAGATTGGTAGAGTGGTTGGTCGAGTCCTTGGTCAAGCCGTTGGTCGGGTCGTGCGACGAGCCTTTGGTCGAGTCGTGCAACGAGCCTTTGGTCGAGTCGTGCAACGAGCCTTTGGTCGAGTCGTGCGTCGAGCCTTTGGTCGAGTGGTGCGTCGAGCCTTTGGTCGAGTCGTGCGTCGAGCTTTCGGTCTTGGAACTCCACCATCGCGGACACACAGCTGGACCTATGAGAACAAGGCTCCAGATAATCAGGTTCCTGTGCACATACATTAAGCGGCTACATGAAAAACACGTACACGATAAATGGAACTGTTCAGACTATCACGTTTTCACCGAAACAATGACGAAAACCAAAGAAGGTTAATTTTCAACCGTGCCCCAATCGAAACTGGGAAACAGTTGTCAACAGTAGCGCACTTTTATACGTGGGTATCGAGATACATCACGCGGAACAAAATTAAATTTGACTTGTGGTCTGAGTGACGCAGCTCAGAAAAAAGTTACATTGAAACAGCTGCTGTGCAACTTCATAATGAGTTTTAAATCAGGAAAAAAATTCCCGTTTTCATTTTCATACAGCCCCGTTACGCCATGTTTTTCTCCAAAATTGCATGGCACACGTAACAGATGTCCCTTCATAAGAAATTCGTAATGCTTCGTTTACCGAGCAGCTGAATCTTTACACGAACATGCGTCCAACGAGGCTACTTCCCAGAATGCAGTAGGTATTAAAAAGTAACTCTTTCATTGCATCCATTAGAAGTGATAGGATTCTTGCGGCACAAACACTACTTGGGCCGTCTCTAAATTACGTAACTCAATTTTTCGGTATTTTTTACCCCTCTATTCCTTGTCACGCTCTTGTGACGTCGGTCCTTATCCTATAAGACGAAAAAACAAAATCGCGTAACGCTCTTCTTGACGTCCCCTTCTCTCTTAGAGCGACACGTAATATGAATCAGTGAGAACGAAAATACACCAACTCGATAACTCGGAAATGCTACACTTTCATTGAAGATAGTCAGTTTTTAAAAAGGTCATTAAAGCTAGCGCATCTATTCCATCTTGGACCTTTAAAATGTCCATTAGTGTTTGTCTTTCGGCACCAAAAATCTTTTTCTTGGACTAAATTCTACATCCATTGTGCAGTTTTGTCCATGTCTTGATTATTTTCATTTTTCCGAGTTGGTGTGTTTTCGTTCTCACTGATTGATTTAGGCACGGCCCCTCATTGCAATAAGACATGACAAATTCTTCCATCAATAACCTCCCTTTCCATACAAAGCAAATTTTATGAAATATTTGTAGGTAAAACAAAACGCTAAAAAAACCAACGAGTCGAAATTAAATACATTGCAAGGCGATTTGAGCTGGGTGCCAAGTCAATGAATCATCAAGTTTTTATGGTCGACCGCGGTGAGGGAAGCATGCTATGCGTGTTGCCGCTTGTGCGAGGGGCCTTGGGAGAAACCAATAAGCCACATACACCACGGATGGACTATTGCTCCAGGAATTCGACCTGGGCACCTGTTGAACGCTTACCCCTTGCCACCATCCTCTTGCAGTCTCGCAAAATCAACGCTCCACCCCGGGGACCACTCGATGTTCATATTTTATACTGCAGGCGAATTGCTTTCACGGGTTAAGCCACGGTTTCATGAAGTGGACGACGCAAAGCTGCCCGCGGGTTGACTGTTCCGCCGTGTTAAGGAAGAACGCCGTATGAACATTTGAGAATTGCCAAATTTCCTTCGATAAAATTTTTATTTTCGAGGAAAGTTGTGAAACGTTTTCTTGAAATGTTCAAGAGCTGTAGGTGAATTGCGATCAAAATTATCTGAAAAGTTTAAAAAAATATTCATAAGTTTACTAGGAAATTCGTGTTTTATTAGAGAAAATTTGGCAAAGCCTGAAGGTTCATACGGCGATCTTCCTTAGCACGGCAGTGTTGGCCCATGTATTAGTTGGCTTATAAGCTTCGATCGACGCAATGTGCAAGACTAACTAACTAGCTAACTAACTAATAAGTCGCTCTTACAGTGCTTCTGTGCACTTTGCGACACCCAACCGCCACTGACAGCGATCTTGCCGAAGCTCCTCCGGCAGATCGCATCCAGTGGCGTGGCGTGAAGGATCGATTATCTATATATCGCCATTTGAAGCTATAGTAAAGAATCGATTACTAAGGTGTTCGCTGCGAACGCCCTGATAATCTATCTTTTTCCATAGGTTTAAATGGCATACAAGCGATATATCGCAATTCACGCCACGCCACTGATCGCATCACCTCACTTCCTGCCTTGTGCAAGACAAGTTTACTGAAATTCGACCTCTTTGCTAAACTAGATGTCTGCACGTTGCTACGTAGGCAACTATTGAGCAATGCTGCCGTGCTAGGGAAGAACGCCGTGTGAATATTCGAGAGTTGCCAAATTTTCCCGGATAAAACGTATATTTTTGAAGAAATTAATGCATATTTTTTATTGAAATTTTCAGATATTTTAGATTAAATTGCGTACAAAATAGTCTGAAAAATTGGAAGACATATATTTACAATTTCCCCCAGAAATTCGTATTTTATCGGAGGAAATTTAGCAACGCCTGAAGGCTCATACGGTGTTTTCACGGCAGAATGTGCTAGTTGTCGAATTCAGCTAGAGCAAAAGGAAGAGCTGTTTCTTCCAGAAAATGGCTTAAAAATTACGATGAGCGTATCGGAAAAGTCTGAAATACACGTTTCAGACCGTGCCATAATCAACATAAAATTTGTGTTGGTTCGTGTTTCGCCTCTTCTATGAAGCAAAAGTAACACAAGAACACAAATATTTTCATCATTGTATCCGGTCGCATGAATATGCCACGCTGATGAGCTGGCACGCCCAACCTTGCGTCTTGCGCTACCTGTGGAACCGTGGCTTCACTCCACAGCGTTTATGGGCTCATTCATAGCCCGAGCTGCCGGTGAAATTTATGGGAGCGGTTAGGTCCGCGTTGATGTAATCGGAGATGACTTCGTTGATAACTTGGAAAAATGTCTGCTCCTTCGGGTTTATGCGTTTAACGTGGCTTGTTGGTGATTGAGCGTTCCACGTGCCATATTTCATGCCGTGGGAAAACGCTATGTAAAAATCTGAATGCTATCAAATGTTTCCTAATGAAAAAGAAATTTTCCGGTCCATCAAATTAAAAGCACAAAACGTAAAATAAAATATTAAAGTGCTTCCAAAATCATTAAATGTGACACGGCACACCTTAAGATTTACAAAAAAACAAAAATTATATTTTCCTATAATACATATTTTTTTCCATCAATTTAAATCGAAATAATCCATACAGAGTGTGATAAAATTTCCAAATCATGAGTTGAGAAACTAAACGCAGACTTCGAGAGTTTAAATATTAGAGCTTAACGCAGAGCAGCGTGCTGCTAGCGCGTGACGTGCGCTGGCGCCTACAAACCTAACAGGGATACTTCACGCATTGCGCAATGCGTGAAGTATCCTTGTTAGGTTTGTAGGCGCTGGCCGCTCGCCCGCCGACCACGGCGCCTCAAGCAACTATTTCGCAACAGAGGTGTTGCACAGTATCATACAAAATTGAAGGCGCTCCGACATATTAAGAATGTCAGGCATTCTTTAAGAGTACAGAGCTTTCATCGCAAGATAAATCACGTTACTACGGCAAAAAAAAAAAAAAAAAAAAAAAAAAAAAAAAAAAAAAAATTAAATCAGAGGAAAATTGACTCAATTTAAGCAGAAACATTCCTCAGTATGCCTTCAAGAAGATTTTAGTTTGAATCAAGAATAAAATAGCCGAAGAATGCGGATTTCTGCTTGATTAAAGTTACTTTTCAGATCATCACACGAGAATTTTTATTTGTTTCAGGATGGATCACTCCTCCTTGCGACCATGGAAAGTAGAGAATGACACGGATGAACGAAATGAAAAAGCAAGACGCGCCTACCAAGCCATGCTCATCGTGTCTGCTCGGACGCCGACCAATGATGCCTATCAAAAGTTTTCCGATGAGGTAAAAAATCATTGTTTATAATATACTAGGGGGGTACACCACCTGGCCACTCCGCGGCTCAATCTCCAAAGGGTGCTTCGCGCATTTCAAGACCCGCGAGCCCTCGTGAGAATGTCTAAATAGATGTCCAATACCATCGAACATCACATAAATTATGTGAATCGGCCCCATATATCTTGGGAACGAATTGTGACAAAAAATTTAAATTAGAAAATGCATAACTGAATCGGTAAAAAAAGACACAATTTCATCCTCCTCTGATGTAACGTCAGGAAAAATCAGGCTAGGCAGCTAGGCCGGTACTTTAGATGCATGCTCGATTTGACTCGAGTATACTTTGGTTTTCCCCGAGTGGAATGTTTAAAAAAATAACGAAGACGAAAACCCTTTTCTAAACTACGAGTAGAATTTGCGTATTCTCAATGCCCCCATCTTATTTTACGTAAAATTTTGAAAGGGAAACATTTATTCCACTAGAGAAAAAGTCTGTTGGATTCAGAGTCCAGACTCTGAAAAAAAATTGACAAGAATAAATACTCTTGATTCAATCGGATTTCTCTTCGATTAATTTATTTTTCTATTCTTAAATTTGTTTTCTTAAATTCTGAATGGAGCGCGGATGGGCGGGAAGGAGGCGGGGGTCGCCTCCAGGGAAAGCTTTTTTTGGAAAAAAAATTTATACCACAAAAACTTTTTTTTTCACCCAAAGAATTAACTCCTTCAATATTCGTACTTAATCTTGGGACATCCTATATAGAGTTAAATTCTATAGTCTGTAACATGACGAATCGATCAAAAAGTATATCTTTCTCCAGCCGACCAAAAGTCTCCAAGATGACGTGACTAGCGAATAGTCCGTCGGCCCGACGTCGAAATGAAAAAAAAAGAAAAATTAATACAACTCTTGTCCAACAAAAGCCGGAAACACGTGGGCCGGTGGCTGAAGGGGGGGTGAAAAATGTCGGGGCACGAGATTAGAACCGCGGGAACAAACCCGGGCCCAAAGCCTTATTAATTGGCGCTATCGCATTCACCCCCTGACGATGATTAATCCCACACCACCGCCGCACAGTGGATCGAGTCGATCGGAGAATTTGGACAAAAGCTGGAAACTTTTAAAGCTCATATTATGGTAATACGGAACGTGGATGTTTTAAAAGGGGTTTCATCGGTTTTTAAAAAGTATTTCCTTCAAAAAGCACCTAATACACCTTTAGAATAACGAAATTTGCATTAAAATTTGTAATTTTAGTTGAAAATTTCTTGTCTGACCTCTCAGAAAGGACCGTGCCACCGTGCGCCAATACCGCTACCACGCTCAACAAGCAATGAACATAAATTAAATTCGATTTCGGCCGCTAAAACGCGCCACACGCACGTGCGCTTCCCCCCCCCCCCTCGCTCGCGAATAATTCATTTTATCTGATCCCCCGTCCAGGGTCTATCCGCTTTGTGTAATAAACCGATCATCGATGTATCGAGGTTTCACAGGGCGTTCTGCACCGCCTGTGTCTAGCACTACGAACCATTGGACAGGGTCAAAAATTAAGTATTAAAGTATATATTACACGTTCAACACGGCGGAAAAATTTGCATTGTCGCTACACGAAAAAATTAAATTGCTGATTTAACAATTCAATTTCTAAAAAAATTGACTGCAACGTTTCAACGTAGATTTAACAACAAAAAAATGCTACTTTAACCTTTATTGTAAGCTAATTTATCCACGAGGGTGACTAATGTAGCATTTTTGTGTTGCAAAATCTACATTGAAACAATGCAATCACTTTTTTTTAGTCTTTAATCTTGTTTTGTTCTTGTTCTTTAATCTTTAATCTTAATTTAATCTTGTCCGTGTAAAGGGAGTTACGAGCCTACCCTCCTCACCATTCCAATTTGAAAGAGCTGTAATTTAGCCAAATTAGGGCGGTGTCTGACTTCGGTATTGATTCTTAATTTCATTTTGGGAACTTCTTAATTTTTGGAATAGTGCATTTTGCGTAGAAGTAGTAGGATCAACCCCGCAGCCCCAATTTTTACCGAGATTTAGAATTAGATTTGTCTAATGTCACTGATGAATTACTCAGCGTTTCAAATTGTGCGTCTAAACCAATTTTCACGAATTGAAAGGAGCTATGCACAATTTCACCAATATCTCATTTAACAAGAATTTTTTAGGAGTTTCGGCAATCCATTTAGTTCGAAGAACGCTTCAGCTTTCAAACAAACCACGAAAATCGAATACGGGCCATTAAAAAGACACGCCAATGGTTCTTGCAGAACTTGCCCCACTAAAAAGTTTGAAAATGGCGTATACTTCCTTTTAGCATAAATGAGTCCAATTCAACGTATCAAATTAAGTGTATACACCAATTTTCATGAGATGCGGTGCAGTGCTGTTGCCAAAATGCAGGCAAAACGATCAATTTCCCAGAACTTCGGGGAGGGGAGAGGGTAGCGGATGTTGCCTCCAAAAAATGTTTGGAAAAAATTTCATCGAAAAAAAGTCTTATTTTGACCCATGGAGCACGCTCATGCGAACTAGTTGTTTAACCTTGGATCACCCTACAAAAACCGAATGTCATTTTTTTAACGTACATGTAGTCCACATGGATCGCGTCTAGCAAAAAGGAACCAGCGCGATTACAGTGCTGTAAAATGTTGCTTCTCTATAATTGGACATGTTTATGCTAAAAGGAACTATGTGGATGTGAAAAGATGGGGTACGCTCGTGGAAGCTGCATAAGAAACAATGCAAAAGTGGATATAGTTAGTTAAAAGTGGATAGAAGTTCCTCTTGAGAATATGGAAAAGCGGGATTTGACATTAAATCAAAAGGAAATGAGCAGCGCTAACTCATGAGCCTTGGGCATGTGACAAGAGCCTTGGAACAGGGCTCATGAGTTAAAGACTGACGACCTAGTCGTCGTCGCCCGTGTCGCGCCTCGTCGCGGCCGGTCCTCACCGATGACGTCACTGGCGCTTTTAAATTCCCATTCTTTCTTATGACCCGAGCACAAAGAGCACACCCCATCTGTTCACTCGCACATAGCTCCATTTTCGCATAGATACGTCCAATTATCAAAAAAAATATCTCAGAATAGCAAATAGTTGTTGCCTCCCACTAAAAAATTGTTAATTTCAAAGGAAAATAACTGTGTAAATACTGTACATATAATAAGTATTTTTAAAAGAAAAGGAAAATTTGCACCATTTTGAAAACACTTCAATGGAGATGTTGCATGTGTGAGGAATTTGCGATTTGACTATTGATACGTATGTAAAATTTCGCGAGAAACGCGATGGTGCCACTGGTTTTATCTGAAATCAACTCCCAAGCTCAAAAACAGCTCTCAAGTTGAGGCCAAAATAGGGGATATCCCACGTTATCCTGAGAGCGCACCTCTACATGAAGACAAACTCCCCATGCAAAGATAGGAAGCAAATACATTGATAGGGCTGCCACTTTATTTGGGGACTCTAAAACTGAAAACACGGCATCAGTACTAATGTATTTGCTCCCTATCTTTGCAAGGAGAGTTTGTCTTGATGTAAAGGTGGACCCTCAGGATAGCGTGGGATATCTCCTCCATTTTGGCCTCAACTTGAGAGCTTTTTTTGAGCTTGGGAGTTGATTTCAGAGAAAACCAGTGATACCGTCGTGTTTCTCGCAAACTTTTACACAAGAATCAATAGTTAAATTGCAAATTTCTCACACATGCAACATCTCCATTACGCTGGTTTCGTTTTGCTAAATGCGATCCAAATCACCCTGTACCCACTTCGAAAATGAGCCGCGTCCACACTATGTTACGTATCGATTCTCTGCGGATGTATCGACGTTTAACGTCGTCCGCGCGGCTGTTTTGAATAATGTTTGACTCACGTCAATTGGGTTAACACCCCCTTAATAAATCGATTCCCACGTGTCCGCTATGATTTATGTAATTCCACGAGCGCTCTGTAATATATGGGGGATACAAGGCAGAATACCCCCGTCCTTGTTTGCGCTGAAATTAATTTTTAATAAATTGACCCGTGCGTTGATAAAGTCCGTGCGGTCGGTCGTTCTTTGTCAGTGACAAATTAATTAGGCGATAATTACTTTAACTAACCGTCTGGTGGACGTATGAAATTTGGTTATGGCAAATAGGTTCTCTGGTTGTTTCGCCTCGATTTATGTTCGAACGACAACGAATACGCCAGATATGAAGAGTAACATCATGAAATTATGCGAAACAAGTTCAATTTTTTCAACTCATCGCCCTGTGAAGGACGGAAATAAATGCATGTCTCTAGGATATGACATGACGTAAGCACAGAATAATTCAACGTCAATAAGAGTCCGTTAATTGGTCTTTTTGAACTGGAGTTTTCGACACAGGCACGACTAGATTAAATTCGTTCATTTTTGAAAGCGCTGATTAAACGGTTCTCTTGGGTGTCAAGACGCGTGAAATAAAGTTTGCACAAGAAAAAAAAAGAACACCAAGGAACGTGGTCCAAACTATATGTAACAATGTGATAAAATAGACATGGATCCACTCTTGTTACGGGGAAAACAATTATTTAAACTTTTTGGCCTTGTTTCCCCCACAAACTAGTGTGGACCGAGCACTATTTTATCACCTTATTACGTAACATTTTTTTTTAAATTAATTAAATAATTTATATTCTGATTATTTTAGGTTGAATTTATATTATGTTATAATTTATTAGTTTCATACTTCTAGTTGAAACTCTTTCCTGATTTAAAAAAAAAAAGGCTCCATGTAATTTATCCACTAGAGAACTGTGATTTAATAAATATCTCCTCCTAGCTCTGATGAACTCGTTGATTGTGATTAAGAATCAATTCTAAGAGATGAAGCTGGTTTAAATAGAAATGTAGTGGGCCGCTTAACAAGGTATGAATTTAAGCATTCTGATTAATGTTTTCTCTTCAAAATTTCACGAAGAAAACAATTTTCGTCCCAAAAAATACTTAAATGAACTCACAAGAAAGATATTAACGTTTTTACTTAGCATCGGTCACGAAGAATTTGAAGAAAAATCAGAAAGCTCACAAGAAAAATCAGAGTATATTTGAATCAAATAGCGCTCCTTTTCAACGGAAATTTCTCACTGAAGTTAGATTGATTAAGGTCTCTCTTAGATTTTTCAAGACCCTACGAAAACGGCTGACTAATTATTATTATTAAAAATGAACGAGAGAAAAATCGCTTTTCAAACTTCGAACACAGATTCTCAGAATTCTAGGAGCGCGAAGAAAACATTCTATGTTTTTCACAAAGAGCGCAATGGTATAATTTTAAAGCTTGTGTACCCATACAAGATTTCTTCGATTAAAGGTTGAATTGCGACTCATTAAAAATTTCAAGGAATTTCAAGGTAAATTCTCCATCGTAAAAAAGTGACTTTGAAGTTTTGCAACGGTGCAATGCAAGTCTTCCAATTTAAGAGACGTTGCCTGGCTTTTGCTTGTGTTGGTATTTTTTCTGACTTCCGCGTAATGCAGCTATAAGCCTCTTAAAAGTTTTGAAATGCTTGTACAGCCCTTCACTTTCCTCGCTTTTATGACTGTTTTTGCGAATGGCCTCTTGGCACGACGCAGTTTTATCAAACTCATTCCCCCTTTCTCCACAGCACTCAATAAAAGTATAAGGCATAATCGCAAAACTCCTTTCTCTCCAAGTTTTTTTCCTAGAAAAAGGGAGTAAATCAGCCTGGAAAAATTGTCTCGATCATATGGGTCAGCGAGGTGGA
This sequence comes from Bemisia tabaci, assembly GCF_918797505.1. Lineage (NCBI taxonomy): Eukaryota > Metazoa > Arthropoda > Insecta > Hemiptera > Aleyrodidae > Bemisia > Bemisia tabaci. The sequence goes on along the minus strand of NC_092802.1, from coordinate 13,291,311 downwards.
TATTGATTGCGATGGACAAAGCGATGGAAAAAAAGAAATAATCAAGCGATTCCATCGGTAAAAGTACTTGGTTGCAATAGACATATGTGGTAGGTAGTAGAGTACCTGTATAGCGAGAGTATGGACAGATGTGAAACTCCGAAAATTCATCAGGGCTTCACCGATGCTTCTGCGAGTAAAGTTAGGGCCCAGAAATGCAGCCAACCTATGAATTTCAATTATCCAGAACGATTTACTTATACTATTGTTACGAACCGTTGTCTATAAAGCACGTATTTGACTCAGTTTTTGCATAAATTTACTCATTTTTGCGGAAGAACGCTCGTTTTTGTACATTCTTTGCCAGCTTGGTTAGAATTGGAATTTGCAGACTCTGCAGACTGGCAGTGAAATTTTGTGTGTTAGAAGTTGGTTAGAAGGATGGCTGCACTTTTGGGCCCTAGGACCTCCATGAAGCGATCTGTCCATACTCTCGCTATACAGGTACTCTAGTAGGTAGCAGATTAAGCAACTGCAACTCAAGAGAGACCTCTTAGTTAGTCCATTATTTTCCCACTCAGTCTGTAAAAACCACCCACTTCAACCAGTGAGATGGCTCATTCACTTTCCCGCCTTTGTCTTTTTCCCTATAGCTTTGTCTATCTATTTCAAAACCTGGCCTGTAGAGACGGATAGAAGCCATTATATTAACAAGAAATTGCGTACCAATAAGTCCGACTGGCCCAGATCTGCTCTGAAAGCGTGCAGGCGCCGAGAAACAACTATTACTACTCCTACGCGATGTGGTGAAGTATCACAGTATTTGAAGGCACTTTGAATCGTAAAACTCCTCAATCGCAGATACTTGGACTTGTGGCTCTCAGACCTAGGTCAAAGGCGTGGCGTAAATGATCGATTATCGATATTTCCCCATTTGTAGCTCTGGTAACACCCTGTTTATCGATCTTTTTTATGGGTTTAAATGACAGATCAATCGATGTATCGCAAAGCACGCCACAACGTAGGTGGTGACAATCCACGCAACACGTGTAGAGGTGCCATGGAGACAACTATTTTGATTCTCACTTAATGTTGGAATGTATCACAATATTTCAAGTCGTTTTGAATCGTAAAACTCGTCAATCTTATTATTTTCATACGCAACTGATCTCCAATTAGCTCCGAACTGCGCGGACCATTTAGTTAGTCGATCATATTCCCCCTTAGTCCACAATAATGATGAGAAAAAAATGATCAGGTAACAAACAACCTTTTAACGCCTTGGTTTGTTACCCAATCACTTTTTTTAAGATAATGGCGTCGTTTAATCACAACCTCGTAATCCTGATGCCATTCTGCTTAGTGTTCTATTTGAGAGCAGGACAGATCTGTTATTGGCCCCCCAAAGGGATACGTTTTATCCTCCTGGATATAATTTTCGTTTTTCCACAACCTAAAAAGTCTTTGTTTTCTTTTTTTAAAACTTTAAGTATCATATTTCCCACAATTTTTGTGTTTTCAGGGACAAGTTTGCGCCAAAATTCCCGGATTTTTTTCCTTCATGCAGAAAGTTTGAAAAAAATTTCCCGCGGGAGGAACTCTTCTTTTTCACAAATCTGATCGTATTTGACCCATGTTGATTTTGCTTTTTTCGCTAGCGATGACTTAAGATTCACTGATTCTAATGTGAGCTGTGAACGTCAGTATCTCCACATGAGTTTATGATGAAAGTTCTTCATTTGTTTCACATTTTTTGTGTAGCATATTTTTTTTCTTATCTTTTTTTTAAAAAAAAGAAAAACATGTTTTGTGGATTCAGAATTTTCATCCCATTCATTAGCCCATCGATCCCTCTTCACTAAACTTGTGCTACTCATTTCATTACCACTCATCAGGCGAGGATAAAGTAATCGAAATTAAGAAGGTAAAATAGAAATGGGTATGAGAACAGAGTCTCGACCGAAGTTCCCAAAGATTTGAGCATTACAAACGAGCCCGAGCGATGCTTTTTGCGTGGGTTCAATCGTAACTTTTACCCATCAAGTAATGGATACTCTCAACATGATTTATCATATTCTGAAAGTTTCTGGCTAGTGAGTGATTTATCAATCTCGCAATTTGCCTTTGCCTAGATTTGAAAGTTTGAATTACTTTTCTTGAGTACTGATTAGGATTTCACTTGTTTCTAATTTTTAATTTTTCTTGATTTATGAAACAATATGTTGAAGAATCTGAACCTTTCCGAATTCTTGGAGGTCTTGCCAAAATTACACACAATGTCAACGGTGTAAGTCGGCAATTTCATAACTCGGTTTGCGAATGCGACGTCGCAGACTTCCTGCCATACTTTATTTTTTAAACGGAAAACTACTCAAAGGCAATTCTTTAAAACTGCCGTGATTTTTCTTCTCTGTGCGAATTAAATCCTGCATGAACTTCAAGGAATTATGCCAATTTGTTGTCCTTTAAAAAAAGAACATAGAGGCGGAGATTTTCAGACACCGCAAACAAGATATGTGATTGCAGACTTACACCGTCGATGTATTCCATACGATAGGAAAACAAAATACTTCAGTTGACAGTTTTAAAGCGAAAGTCTTACAAATTAGCTCCTTGTGATAAAATTAAAGCGCGTGTTTGACTTACTTTTTTCTAAAACTCACTAATTTTTGCGGAAGAACTCTCATTCATTGAGATTCTTGGCCATCTTGGTTTCATATCGACACCCTCCGGCCAAAGTATCACAAGCGCCATCGACGTTTCAGAATTGCCACCGCCATTTTATTTTTTCACAGAGAAATTATTATTTGTTGAATCTATTTGAAAATTTCACTGGAGAAATTTCAGTGAAATTTTTGGACAACTTTGTTGATCAGTTTCTCGGTAAAAAAATAAAATGGCGACGGAAATTTTTAACCGTCGCACGGCGCTTGTGATAATGTGATACTTTGACCGGAAGGGGACAATATTGGAATCTGGAGATTCGCAGTGACAATTTTTGTTTTAGCGGATTGGCTCCCCTATTCTGCCGTGTTAAAGAAGAACGCCGTATAAACATTCGAGAGTTGCCAAATATCCCCGAATAAAACATGTTCTTTTGAAGAAAGTTATGAATATTTTCTCCTTGAAATTTTCAGACTTTTTAGATAAAATTACAAAATCCTCTTAGAAATTTGAGAAAAACTACTCACAAATTTTTCTGAAAACTCATGATTTGTCGAGGGAAATTTGGCAATGCCTGAAGGTTCGTACGGTGTTCTTCCTTAGCAAGGCAGTATTGGGCTCTAAGAGCAACATATTTCGGCATGTCTGCACTCTCCTTGTATAGGTACTCTATACTCATGATTCATAAGTGGCTTATATTTTGCAATAAGAAACCACTATTTCTGGCTCATTTTAGAAACAACATAAATGCGATTGGTTTCCATATGCAGAAAGGTGCTTTTATAGATGGGTCATAGGTAGTGGCTCCTCATTGCAAAACGTAATCTAAATAATATTGCAAAACAGGGTTCAAATCGATGAAATTCCTATAATCGATCCTGTAAACTACAGATTTGCATTGAGTCATTGGTTATGTTCTTCGCGGTGAATCGTCATCCTTTGCGATATTCCTATTCTAACCCCAGGAAACACATTCATCGGACGAATTGAGACGACGAATAAAAGTGAACGACCCATGCACCGGATCCAACTAAATCGCGGTTCACGGGTTTTTGCCCCTGCGTCGTAAAGGAATCTCGACAGGGATGCCAAATGATGTATAATTTTATGGAATTAAATAAAAAGAACCAAGTCTAGAGTAGAGCCCCTTAATACCGAGAGTAAATACAATGCGAATCCATTTCTGATTGGTTCCGGTATTTTAGGCCTTCACAGTGTCAAAAACGGGAATGAAGATTACATTCTTACCAATCGCAAAGATTATAAACTGGAATGGACCGGGGAATGGAGATGTTGCATGTGTGAGGAATTTGCGATTTGACTGTAGATTCATATGTAAAAAATCGCGAGAAACACGATGGTGCCACTGGTTCTCTCTGAAATCAACTCCCAAGCTCAAAAAAAAGCCAAGGCCAAAATGGAGGGGATATCCCACGCTATCCTGAGAGTCCACCTCTACATTGAGACAAACTCTCCATGCAAAGATAGGAAGCAAATACATTAGCAGGGTTGCCGTATTTTCAGTTTTGGAGTCTCCAAATACAGTGTTTCTCGCCAACTTTTACGAAAGAATCAACAGTCAAATCGCAAATTCCTCAAACACGCAACATCTCCATTGCGATGTATCGATTTTTATGTCATTGAAACATATGGTAAAGTATCGATTATCAAGATCTTCGCCGCGAACACCCTGTTTATCGATCCTTTTCCATAGGTTTAAATGGCATAACAATCGATACATCGCAATACGCATCACGCCACTGATATCGATTCAACAATCGAGCCGCAGCAATGGCAAAAGACAACTTTACAAGTCAACGCTATTTTGCGTCCAATGATGATTGATGAGCAACTTGTCGGGCAAAACTAATCACATATAAAATTCGCCTAATGATGAATGATGAATGTCGGTGTGCGCACTTTCCCCTGGCGGGTTTTTGCGAATAAGAGTAGGACTACTGAAGAAACAGCACGGCTTTTCGAGCATCTGTGTTTATGAGGTGGGTCTGAAAATTGACTTCCGAAAGTAACTTTTCCAATATAGAAAAGATACGACTGCGGAATCTTCATAATAGGACGCGTTTATACTAAAAGGAACTATGTCACACGCAATCCCTATGCACTTAGTTCCTTTTAGCATAAATACGTGCAATATATTTTCTACGTTTCTAATTTTGAACTCGGTGATGATATAATATTTCTAACTTTGTCTTCTCTACGAGTCTGTTGCAAACTTCAGCTGGAGCCGAGAGAGGAGTCATTTCTTACGTAAAATGGCTCAAAAATCATGATGAGCGCAAGGAAAGTCCGAGATAAACTTCTAACTTCAAAATTTACACAGGAATCATACGTATTTTTAAGCTTCCCGCTGCAAAAACGATCCTACAGCACAGGTGAACATTTCGTGAGAGGAGTCGTTCCAGCCAACCCTTGCGCACTAGGATGCTACGCAATATTCAACATGGCCGACGCCAACCCGCCAAAACACATGTGACGAGTCCAAATTTTATCAACCGCCGTGTCTGTATGTACATTATCCCTGCGTTGATAAAGACCATGGTGCCTCCTCACGATTTGTGCGCGTAATCGTCAACCGTGTTGAATTTTGTGTAGCATTTTCACGTGCAAGGGTTGGATGGGACGACTGTCGTGCTAAGGGTGAACGCCGTATGAACATACGAGAGTTGCCAAATTTCCTTCAATAACACGTTTATTTTTGGGAAAAATTATGAATATTTTCCCGAGATATTTTCAAGAACTGTAGCTAAATTTATGATTGAAATTATCTGAAAAATTGAAAGAAGGTATGTATTTACAAACTTTCTCGAAAATTCGTGATTCACCAAAGGAAATTCGGCAACGCCTAAAGGTTCATACGGCGTTCTTCTTTAGCACGGCAGACAACTTCTGTGACGAGATTTTTACTTCTGCCGTAGTATATCGTTTTTGAAGCGGGAAGTTTCAAATTTGTTTAGTGGCTCTGTCAAGGTCGACTTCCAAAAAAGGAATCAAAATTCAGAGTAAGGAGAAAGTCATTAAGAATATTGTTTGGCCGGAAAATTGTCTTTGAAACATCTTTTCGTTATCCAATTAAAATTATTTGCTCATTAATCGCAAACGGGCGATTTCGATGATTTCTTTAGCCGCGAAGCGGCCTTTAGGGGCGCGCAGCGCCCTGGGGGTTGGACGGCGTCGCGGCCAGGGTGCAGAACCCCCCAGTTGTATCTAAAAAAAAATAAACAAATTTCTATGATATGCAGTATAAATTTGGCAACACTGGCGCTCAGCGGAAACGCAATAACGCACTGGTGACACAATAAAAAAGGGCAAGCGAGTCCTCGGAAGAAGGGTTAAGAGTTTCCGCTTCATAATTTCTCCCCGTAACGAGTGGGGTTCCACTACGTCCCTTCGTAAAGGAAGGGTACGAGAGGAGCCGATTCGAATGCGGATAGTTAAATTTTGTTGGCTAATTTTCGATCGATCGCTTGCATCTATGGGTCCCTGGAGGGTTTGCCCAGCTGTGATGGGCTCTCCTCGAGATGTCGATTAAAAATTGGCGGAATGTACCCTTGGGAAGGGACCAACATGAGAGAGAGGAATTTTTTTTTATTAAAAAATTTCATATTGGTCAGGATATGAAATAGTTCTGCATACCGAAAATAGTTATGCTGCACAAATAAGAGATGAGATCTGACTGCGTGGGGTGTCGTATCGAGGATTTCAGAAATGTTTGAGATATAATCCTTGACTCGAAGTATCCACCTCTTGTACACCAGCTCTTACTGTTATATACAATTTAAATTCCTTAATTTGTAGAAAAGATTGCAATTAGTGTCGTATCCTATATGCTTCAAGTAAACTTCAAATCTTCCCGGAATAAAAAATTCAAATGGACAAACACAAATAAAATGTTAATTTTTCATTTTTACAAACTGAAATTGTTAGTTCCATCGTTTTACCCGTGAAATTCTGGTGAGAAGACACAAGGCATATAATGTCAAACGAGTAAAAGTCCCTTTGGGGATTTTTGTGACAAAACTAAGGAGAAAACACTAATTAACCGTGCAGTTTAGCCACATCAGAAGGTGTGTAAGAAATTGGGGAAAAATTAAATTATGGAGATATAGAGGGAGTGAACTCCTCAAAATTTGAAAACAAAAAAAAAGGACGAAAATTGAAACCAATAAATTCATTCAAAAGTTTTTATTGAAAATTCTATAATTTGCCTCCTGTACACATCAAGTGTATCCTCCAGATTCTTACATTACTAAAAAGTGTATCAACATTAGTTGAAGTAGTACTCTGTTTCACACAAGTATAAAAGTCTATTTTTTTGAGAATGGTATGTGCAAATTGAAGAACACAAAAACGCTATTTTCTCACTGATGGGTTGAACTTGGAAGGTATTCCTCTTTTGAGTGGTCCATTCACGGAAAAAAATTAAATAGCTGATTCAACAATTCAATTGCTAAAAAAAGTGACTGCAATGTTTCAGTGCAGATTTCGCAACACATAAATGCTACTTTAACCACCTTATGGTTAAATTAGCTTACAATAGTGGTTATAAAGTAGCATTTTTGTCGCGAAATCTACATTGAACATTGCAGTCACTTTGTTTAGCAATTGAATTTTTAAATCAGCAATTTAATTTTTTCCGTGTTGTGACAATAAGTCTGCAGCATCGCAAACCAAGTTAAGCGTTTTTTGCATTTTAATATGTCATCACCATCATTTACCTTCATTAATGTGATCCTTTATGGTCCACTCCACGTGTTCATCGTGTGGTTACAAACATATGTTCCCAAGAGCAAAAGGCACCCGAAAGCCCAGCAAAAAGCTGCGGCTTTGTCGAGGGCGGTCGAATTTCGGAGGTGGCCGGGAGATAGGATCACACTGATCGGATGTGGGGTGGGAAGGGGGGGTGTAGAATTAGGGGTGTCATTAGAGCGAAAAGTAGACGTTTCTGTGAGGTGGATGCTAGACGAGTCGTGTCCGTGCCGTGTTATGAGGGCGTTATAGAGTCATTGGAGGACATTAGCGTGTCGGCCAAATTACCCACTTCGCCGGGAGCCACGCTGCGCGACGTTGCCAGAGACGCCCCCGACTTGAGAATTCGGCTCATAGTCTCTCGTGTCCCACCTAAAGAAACATACAATCAGAACGGTGGGTTTTTGAGGAGTTAAATTAGAAGAATGGACCACTAGACAAGGTACAAATTTCAGCATTCTGATACATGATTCTTAACCCAAATTTCACGTAAAACACGATGCGCAAAACGAAAATGACCAAAATCAACTCCTTACGAAGATATTCAATAATTTTGATGCGTGAATTCAAATCACCCGCTCATGAAAAACTCAATGCTCTACGTGATTCACATCGCGCGCTAAACGTTTATCATGACAGTCTCTGCGATATAAAAATCTGGCAACCTCAATCTTGACGTTTTGGCTTAGCTATAGCAAATTGCTTATAGTTTGAACAACATATGGTGGGAAACGAAAATTGCTCGATTGAGAAGATTGCTGAAACCGTCGAAGTGCGCGATTTGACTCACGTAGAGCTTTGAGTTTCTTGTGAGCGGCCAGTTCAAATTCCTCGTGACCAATGTGAAATAAAAACGTTAATATCTTCGTTAGGAGTTGGTTTCAGTCATTTTCGTTGCTCGAATCGTGTTCTGCGTGAAATTTTGGTTAAGAATCATGTATCAGAATCCTTTAATTCGTACCTTGTCTAGTAGTCCATTGAGTGCACCAATAATTGAGTAGTTGGGTGCCGGAAGGAAATTTTTTGGTTGCAAAGTCTCAGAATCTCCACTACACAGAAAAAAGTAGAAGGTGCTGACGACAGAACCCTCTGTTCACAGGGCTCCTGCAGTTTCTTTGTTACACTTACAGAATTTTTCCGTTGTGAGAATAGAACTTTGGTCGTGGGAACAGAGTACTCTGTCCTCATAACGGAAGCTTCTGTGACTGTTACAAAAGAAGCGCAGGAGCCGTGTGAACAGAACTATTTTTTCAGTGACTGATTTAAATAGGGTGTTCCAGGATTAAGTGCGAATATTGAAGGAGTCAATTTTTTGGGTAAAAAATGACGTTTTGGTGATATGACTCTTTTTCCAAAAACGCCAAGTAGAGAATTAGATTATGGCGGTATTTGTTGTTGAATCAGAAAAAGAATAATCATTGCGAATTTCATGCAAATTAATTCTTTTTTAACTTTTGTGCTTAGTTCCATACAAAAAAATGGTTGGTAGAATTTACCATTCCTTTACACTGTATTTCACACAGCGTGAAGGAATGGTAAATTCTACGAATCTTCAAGTTGATTCTGCCGGAAGAATGGTTACCTGTACCAGTATACAGTAACGTTCACCTTTTTCCCGGCAGAATTGACTCTGAATTAACGCTGTGCAAAATACAGCGTGAAGGAATGGTGAATTCTACCGATTTTTTTTTCAGTGCTTTTATCCGACCATACATGAACATATATTGAACAATGGTTATCATTTCGTTAGGGTTCTACTCTGCATACATCTCCTGAACATCTAATCCGGTCTAATGGACCCTCTGACTCGTACATGAATTGGAGAATTAATACATTTTGATCATAAAAACCAAAAGAAAACTCCGTATAATAATCGAAGGATATGAAATTGACAGTCGCGTTCTCGAAAATATGTTTTAAAACGATAGATGTTTGTGAAGTAATAGTTTAAGTCCGTTTTATCGTACCTGGGAAGTTTGTAGTTTTTGAAACATTCTCTGAAAGGAAGAAATCCTTCTCAGTTCTTTCATGAAAGGGCTGATCGTCATCACCAGTAATTTCCGATATGATATATTTTTTCGGTAAATAGAACAGATAAAATATCGCAAATATAATTTCAACGGCACAGATCATCTAGACATCATAAAAAAGGTTCCAGATTAGTGTGAAAGAGGCAAATTTTCTCCATGTTAACAACTATTATTGTGTCACAAGGATTTATAGAAATGGTGTTTTTCCGTTGTTCTTAATGTCAAGAATTGAATTAGAGTTTCAAAATACCACAATCCATATAGTGCCCCAAAGCGCAGTTGTTAATTAAAAATTTTTCAAAATGTATTCCCATCTTCTTCTTCCTACTCCTCTCTTTCTTCTTCTCCATTTCTTTTTCTATTAATGACTGGGGTTTGGCCCTGTTTATCGAGTACATATAAATCACTAAAAAGTTTACAATTTCTGTAAAAAAATTATTTTGTTTTAAATTTTTTGAAAGAGTAAAACATAGAATATTCTATAAAAAAATGATTACTTGCCTGAAGTTTAATAAAACAAAAGCAACTTTTTTGGTTTGCTTAGTGTTTATCTACGTTTCCTCAAAGTCTATTCAACGCGTGGAACAAACTCACCGCGTTAACTACATCACAAACAAATTGAATTTAGTACCTACATAACAAGATAAAACATTGCACACTTCAACCTGAGTTCAGAAGCCACATGACTGACTTGGCTAGTTAATGTCAAGGACTAAGTGGCCCATAGTTCCATGATTCAATCAGTGGGAGGATAAATCAGTTGGTATTATGGACCATTAAAGGAGCCATAAAAATTAATGATGGTAATCTCATCTTTATGATAGGACCTCTTGGCACATTTTTTTGCACATCGTTGTACGGAAAAGTCAAACGAGTGCCGAAATCAAAACAATAGACGCAAACAATCTCTACTACCTAAATCATCATTAACACACTCATTTGCGAGAGGTTTTATTGCTTCCTTCTTTTTATCTCTGCAAAGCAGAACGAATTGCTTGATTAAATCCTAGGTCTACTTTATCGCGACATTCCTAAGTCGTTATTTGCCACTCGTTGTGTGTAAGTGTACACATCAGAAACTTAACTAAAATGTTGGAGGAGAGGATTTTAAAATCGATGAATTGAACGTGATCAAATTACTATATGTGTACCACTGGAGGAGAATTCTATGTGTTTAATATTATTGTATTGAATTAAAACTGACGAGAAAGTTGAGCGTGATAATTAAATGGAAGAATTATAATCAAACGTTTCTTATGCCAATAAAATGTCAATATTTTATTGGGCCAAGTAAAAATGTGTTTTTACCTCTCGGAACGTAGAAAGTTGCTGTTCGGACACATCTTAATATTTTTAGCTGATCAAAGAGGTCAAGCATCAAAGCACGATTCCAAGACCAGCGCAACTGACCCATTATCAATCATTACGAAGCAAGTTACACGCTCAACATGCAACAAGTAGCTTATCAGTTATCATTCAGCGATGCCTGAATCTAACTTTTACTCCATCTTGTTACTCTCCTCAGACTTTTAGTGACATAAGGTATCTACAGTACTGTCCATGATAAGGAAAAACGCCGTATGAGCCTTCAGACGTTTCCAAGTCCCCTCCGATAAAAACCGAATTAATTGGAAAAATTGTGAATATTATTTTCCAACATTTTCAGACAATTTTTTACGCAATTTAATCTAAAATATTTGAAAATTTCAAGGAAGAATATAGATGAATGTTGTCAAAAATACACGTTTTATCAAGGGAGATTTGGCAACTAAAGAACGTTCATAAGGCGCGTTTTTACTTAGCACGGCAGAATAAGTTGTTGATATTGCTACCAACGCACTGACGAAATCCACGAGAATGCGAAAATTCCAATTTTTGGTAGTCTTTTAAATGTATCAAAAAAGTACTGAATTTTTGCTGAGTATGAAGTGATGAATTTTTTGGAAAGGTATACTGAAAAGTATTGTGAAAGTACTTTATATCTGCCAGCCAGCCTTAGTAGACACCCTATTAATGCAACACGAGAATCGCGACATTATAAGTTGGCAATTTCGAAAACGCCTTCAATTGAAGCGTGATACCTCACGCATTCTGCAGAGTACGAATAGTTGTATCATCGCGCCTTAGCAATGCAATAGAAGATTAATATTGGTGTATTCCTATCGCTGGCCTTGTCAGTTTTCCTTTGTCCCTATTGCCAGTATGAGCCGCATATTCAAAAAGTGCTCAAGCTAGGATTGTATTTAGGAATAAATTTAATTTTTTTGGAATAATTAAAAATGAACACGCGGTATGATAGGAACTCAAATCAACCATCATCTTAAAGGTACCGAAAAAGGGCTGAATTTTTTCTGCTTATGAACGGTACTAAATTCTTTGGAAAGGTACTGAAACAATTCTCTAAAAATACCAAATATCATCATCATCTTAAAGGTACCGAAAAAGGGCTGAATTTTTTCTGCTTATGAACGGTACTAAATTCTTTGGAAAGGTACTGAAACAATTCTCTAAAAATACCAAACAAATACACGGAAAAAAATTAAATGTTGATTTAGCATTTATACTGTTAAAAAGATGTCCGACAAGTTTCAAATGCTGATTTTACAATACAAAAATGCTAACAAAACATTGTAATTTGTACGTTTTGCAGTGGGCGTAGTTACGTTAGCATTTGTTAAAATGTAAAATCAGCACTTGAAACTTGTCGGACATCTTTTTAACAGTATAAATGCTAAATCAACATTTAATTTCTTTCCGTGTGCTCTAAAAATACTTTAAAATACTCAACGATTTGGGTTGATTCGACGCGAAATTGTGTTGATCGACCAAGCTTTTTGGGTTATCCCCCACAAACAAGTAACACAGTTTAACACTAAACGCGGAAATGTTTAACTGTGTAGGATCGCTCCGTTCCTAAGCTACACTGCCGTGCTGAGAAAAAACGCCGTATGAACATCAGAGAGTTGTCAAATTTCCTCCGATAAAATGTTTATTTTTAAAGAGATTTATGAATATTTTTCCTTGAAATTTTGAGGAACTTCAAGTGAAATTTCGATCAAAACTATCTGAAAAATTGGAAGAAAAAAAAATCGATAAGTTTTTTCGAAAATTCGTGATTTATCAAAAGAAATTTGGCAACGCCTGAAGGTTCATACAGCGTTTTTCCTTAGCACGGCAGTACATGAATTTATTAGAGTACCTTTACAGGGAGAGTATGGACAACTCGCTCTATTTAGCTCTTTTATTTACGTGTTTTAATAGTTATTGGTCAGTGTACCTACTCTCGTAGTTTAAATTAGTACCAATGGATAATTTGAGTTCATAGGTTGGTTGCCCTTTTGGGCCCCAAGAGCTACATGACTTGTCTCTGTACATGACCTGGATAAACCTAACCTCTAAATTTTCGAGTTGTCCATACTCTTCCTATATAAAGGTACTCTAACAGAATCAATTAAGCTCTTTATTTTCCTACCAATGCTGATCAAGTTGTTGCCTGTCTGTCCTCAGGTGAAGAGCCTTGCCGTGCACAATAATTACAAGGATTTCGGCAACGAGACTGTGTCAACGTTCGTGACGGCGTTCTACGATGCCGTTCTCCTATATGCGCTCGCCCTCAACGAAACCCTGGCTGTAGGGAAGCAACAAAGGGACGGAGCTGAGATTACCAGGCGCATGTGGAATAGGACTTTCACAGGTAACTTTCAATCTATTCAAATTAAAAAATGTGCGCTCAATGCAACGGAAAAAGGAGACAGGGAGGGCGGAGCAGTCTAGGAAAATAGAAATATGCTGCCGCACTAAGGAAAAACTTCGTATGAACTTTTAGGCGTTGCCAAATTCCGATTGATAAAACACAATTTTCCTGGTGAACTTATGAATATTTTTCGTCAAATTTTGCAGATAATTTTGTTTGTAATTTCATCTAAAGCTCCTGAAAACTTCAAAGGGACATATTCATAGCTTTCTTGAAAAATGAACATTTTATCGAAGGAAATTTGGCAACTATCGAATGTTCATACAGCGTTCTTCCTTAGCATGGCAGTACTGCCGTGCCATGAAAAAACACCGTTTGAGCATCCATATGTTGCCACATTTTCAGCGATAAATCATACATTTTTGAGGAAAGATATGAATATTTTTCCTTGAAATCTTTCGATAATTTGGATTGAAGTGCAAATGAAATTCTGTGAGAAATTAAGGGGAAAATATTCACAGGGTATCCAGAGAATTTGTGGTATTTTTTTCCAAGGAAAAACTGCAACATCTGAAGACTCATACGATATCAGTATACCCAGTCGTGATGAAATGAAATTGAAATGAAATGAAAAATTTACTGAAGGAAATTTAATAACTCTCGAATGTTCATACGGCGTTATTCCTTAGCATGACAGTATGAGTGAGGCGTATTGTATGAACATGGCAAAGAGCTTTTTTCAGACTTTCAGAGAATCATGAAAAACTAAAGCATAATTTTAAAGTATTTTTTTTTAATATTCAGGTAGCACAAGAGGAAAATTTCCCAAAATATCCATAGAACGTCCCGTTCATATTGTCCTCATCGGATTACTTTTTGAAATAACCAAAGAGAAAATAAAAGTTCGCTTTGAAGAGCAAAAATGCGTGACCACCTGGTCTTCCCGCGCTTGCTTATAAACCAATCAGACACCCGACGCACAGTGGACCGAGTGGTCGGACATGAAATTTTTGACTAAAACTGCAAATCTTGCTGTTTATTATGTCACAAATTATATTTTAAGGGGTGCCTCTAGCAGAAAGTGTCACGAGGAGACCAATTATTGAACCGCTTTTAAAATCTCAAAGTTTTGTATGAACGGAGTTGTGAGCTTTTAAAGTTGCCAAATTTTGTCCGACCTCCCCCATTAACTCGATCCACTCTGCGATGATCACTTTTTAATTCCTCTTGGAACATAAAATGGGAAAACGAAGCATTCGAATCCATATATTTTTTCGAATTCGGCGGAAAAAATATCCCAGAGATTCAGAGGCTCAGATATCTTCCTCTCATACATTAAGTGGAATTCAACAGCTATAATTTAATTTTTTACTCGCTGAAAAAGTGGGGATTTTCCGGCTTAGGCTCAAAGGTTTGATCTCCTCAAGAAGTTAGGGAAAATGAGGTTGGTCGTTAGTCTCGCAAAATTGGAAAGCCTCTCTGCGCGGATACTGCTTTATTATTTGCGGAGGGTGTAATTTAGAGTAATTTACATGTGTAGCGTAGGCGCATTTTATTTTTATTTATAGTGTGTTCTGACTCATACGGAAAAAAATCCTCCAGTGGAGCTCTTTTAAAGCTTGTCAAGTATGAATTCTATCCCATGATGGCCCAATGACTATTGAACAAGGCGCAATAGAAGGCAACCCATGAAAACTTATGAATATTTTTCGTGCAATTTTGGAGATAATGTTGTTTGCAATATCATTTAAAGTTCCTGAAAATTTCAAGGACAAATATTCATAACTTTCCTAAAAAATAAAAATTTTACTAAAGGAAATTTGGCAACTCTCGAATAATCTTCATACGGCGTTCTTTCTTAGGATGACAGTATGAGTGAGTCCATAGCTATTTATATCGTACAGGAAACATGTATTGCTTCATGCACGTCTTTTTAAGATGTATTTTTAAAGCTCACGCACTCAAAAAACCCGTTAAAATCTCTAGTTTGCTGAAGGAACGAAACTTAAAAAACCAAGAAATGGCAACGATGGCCCAACGACTAATGAACAAGACGCAATAGAAGGCTACTAAGAGGCAGCGCCGCCAAATTCACCCCGAAATCGCTCAAACTGAACGCTCGAAAATGGCACTCCTGCACAAAGTGGCAAGACGAGGGAGAAATAAAACTGAGTAATGAACCGTGTCCAGCGACGGCTAGTGAGCGTGGAGGACTCCAAATGAAATAAACCCAAGACGGAGCGGACTAAAAATACGGCTCCGTGCTGGAAAAACATGACACCTGTCAACAAAGATTAGGCTCTGAATAGTGGTAAATTAGGTTGGGAGTCGCGGGGGTCGACTGGAAGAAAGGATCCCTTATTTTGATAGAATCTTGGAAATTATTGCGGTGCCAAGTTACGCGCCCTCCTGGGTCATGTTAGAGTTTGCACGAGAGAGAATGGAGTATGGACTCTTTCAGTGGTGGGTTGTGAACCGGCGTTAGCCCGTAGGAGTACTTCACGATTGCGCCAAACAGCGTGGTCGGCGTCAACCGCATATTAGCGCCTTCAAGACTGCATGAATACTTCTCGCACTGCACCAAACGCAATGCGAGAGTTATTTGCGACAATGGACCACTAGACAAGGTACGAATTTCAGCATTCTGATACATGTTTCGTAAATAAAATTCACGTAGAATACGATGCGCACAACAAAAAGTACCGCAATTAACTCCTTACGAAGATATTTAATGATTCTTGATGCGTACATTCAAACCACCCGCTCATGAAAACTCAATGCTCTACGTGATTCACATCGCGCTCCAAGCGTCATCATGACAGTTTCTCCGATATAAAAATCTGGCAACCTCAATCTTGGTGCTTTGGCTCAACTGTAGCAAGTTGTTCATAGTTTGAACAATACATGGTGGGAAATGAACATTGCTCGATTGAGAAGATTGCTGAAACCGTCGTAGTGCGCGATTTGACTCACGTAAAGCTTTGAGTTTCTTGTGAGCGGTCAATTCAAATTCCTCGTAATCAATGTGAAATAAAAATGTTAATATCTTCGTTAGGAGTTGATTTCGGTAATTTTCGTTGCACGAATCGTGTTCTACGTAAAATTCTGGTTAAGAAACATGTATCAGAATGCTTAAATTCGTGCCTAGTCTAGTGGTCCATTGCGCCAGACAGCATAATCGGCGTCAACCGCATATTAGCGCCTTCAAGACTGCATGAATACTTCTCGCACTGCATCAAACGCAATGCGAGAGTTATTTGCGATAACTATTCGACCACGGGTATAGGCACATTGCCGCCAACTGGATTGACGGCGCATCACACTGTGAAGATGACTCGACACTCGACCGCGCTATTGTTTTAACGCCAAATTGCCGCAAAACTAGGACCACGCGTAATTTCGGTCCCTGCCCGGTTTTTACCGCAATTAAAGGGCAAGTAAGTATCTTAATGGCAACGATTCAGCAACTCGGATGATGTTTAAACGATGCAGCTATTCTGGAACTCGATTCGCGTAAAATTTATTTTGGTTTAATAAAAAGGAAACAGAATGAACGAAAATATCGAAAATGAAATTGTTTGTGAATTGTCGTCGTTGGAACTAAAGGTAAGATGGTCTATGGCAATCGAAGTGAATTCTAAGTAATATGCGATTCTAATTTAGGATACGTTGTCTCATTTGCTCTCACATGATCCTATGGGGGCAATTGGAGACCCTATGCTCTTTTAAGTGCCGAGAAGAGTAGTAAAGATCACTTTTTAGAAGTTCAGTTTTTTCTTCTTTTTTTCAAACTTTAACCTACTTTATAAATCTTTAATTCATCTCATACCATCATAGGATTTATAAAGCTAATCTACTCTAAACTACTCACAACAGCAATATTCGCCTTGCTTGCCGAAAAGCAACAAGTGTCTCAATATCTGAACATATTTATGGGAGAGGGGCGGTTGTGTAAATGAATAAAATTGAAATTAACCATGAGATACGTAAATCCTACGCACAGAATATCTTCTGATTGGACTAATTCTTGCGCAATTCTATTTAGCATAAAAATGTCCTTCCGATTTTCAGTTTTTGAAATGAATACTTTTTTTCAAACAAATAAACTGCAGAAAACTCAGTTTTACGTAGAGATGCCAAGATTCTGAAGGGAAAAAGCTATTTGGGAGGCACACTAAAGTTGGCGCAAAAAAAATGAGTGAAAATAATGTCATATTCTAAACGCCACGGACAGCTCTGTGTCAGTAGGGTCATGCTCACTTCTCTTTTTCCCGGCGAGTGGTCAGCAGCATTAATGATGCTTGGTTCGGTCGGGAGAGGATTGAATTAAGCTTTCAGCTGTCTCAGTTTGCGCTTTTTAACTTGCTTCCCCGAAAGTCATGACCGCACATTGCGAAAAAAATTCACGACCGATTTAAATATTCGGGTTTTCCCTCCAATCAAAAAATGAAATTTTTATTATTGATTTAAGAAATGTATTATTTTTAAAGCAAAAAAAAAACTGTTCGAACAACTGACTAAAAATCTATCTTCGAGAATATTTTTTTGAGTCTCGAAGTTGGAAATTGGGGACAATTTAATTGAAAACCAGATGTCAATATATTTTTTTGTCCAAGAGATGCAGCACAAAGGTAACGACTTTGGCCCTCCCCCCCCCCCCTTTAGTAGTGTCTTCAAAAATGATTTGGATGTCTGAATATTATAATTTGGTGAGGCTTTACGCGGTCAAGACATCACAAGAAAAAGTTTGAAGGAAATCGAAGAGACACGAAAAAAATCGTTTTTGCAGCATTGTCATTATGCATGACCACTTAATTTTTTACGCGTGTTTGTAAACAAAGCGAGGTAAAAAAAATGCTAACATGTAACCAGTGCAAAGGAATCATGGTTATATCATATGCAAACACCTGCTTCAAAATTACATGCAGAATTATGCATCGGTCCAGCTAGTCTCTCAGAGATGGACTGAAAAAGGAGGGCGAAAAAGGATAAAAAAAAGAGAATAAAAAAAGGAAATTAGTTAGTTTCTGATTAGAGTCGTTCAAAACGAGTACACATGCCATCAAATCTGCCGTGCTAAGGAAAAACGCAGTATGAGCCTTCAGACGTTGCCAAGTTTCCTCCGATAAAAACCGAATTTACTGGGAAAATTCTGAAAATTATTTTGCAAAAATTTAAGATAATTTTGTACGCAATTTAATCTAAAATATCTGAAAATTTCAAAGAAAAATATGCATGAAACTTGTCAAAAATACACGTTTTATCAAGGGAAATTTGGCAACTCTCGAATGCTCATACGGCGTTCTTCCTTTAGCACGGCGGAATTGTTTCCGGCAAAGCATCAGACTGCCGGAAATAAAAAGTTTCCCTCGGCGAAAGCAACATGGTTGGTTAGAGAAGACCGACACAATGCGTCGCCCTGCTGACGTGAAGGCGCTGCTCAATATCCATGTGAGCCTTGTTTTGCATATAAAGCCATGGTCTCCGGAGCTCAAGCGTAAACGGAGATACGCCCTTACGTAAGACGAGCGACGAATGGTGTGAGCACACGTGTTGCATAGCTTCGAAAGTTCGGATGTGATTTGAGCCTGGGAATTAACATAACAAGCTTAAAGCTGTGCGCTGAACCGCAGAGGAGCCTATTCGATAGAGTATTTTCGATGAAGTTTAGCCGCCACTGTTGTAAAACGGAGCTTGCACGGACCAACGCCATTCTCATTCAAGTGTGTTGTAAATGGTCGAACAGGTAGTGCACAAACTGAAGGGTCCCAAGCGCTTCTACTCCTACGTTAGGGGTCAAAAACGTTGTCAACGCAGGATGTCAGCCGGTGGCGTGGCGTGCTTTGCGATATATCGATCGGTCTTCCATTAGAACATGTAGAGATCGATGAACAGGGTGTTCGCAACGAATACCTTGATAATCGATCCTTTACCATAGCTTCAACTGAGGAGATATCGATGATCGATCGTTCACGTCTCGTGACTGACATCAGAATTGTTATCCTACGGAAAAACGCCACATGATTTGGACGCTGCCGGATCTTCTCCAGTTAAATATTTACTTTGAGAAAGTTCATGAATATTTTCCTTAGGATCCTCAGATATTTCACATTAACATAGGTCCTTTACTAGGCAAAATACTCGCGAGCAAGTGTTTTCCAGCATTCAGCAAAATCCTGATTTTTCATCGAATAAAAAATGATGTCAATAAAAAGAAGGAATATAGATATATTTTTTTCACTGGATGAAAAGTCTTCAGTATTCACTCTCATAGTGATGATAGTGACAACTAGAATTTTAATTTACAGACAATTTTATATTGAAAAAAAAGAGATAATATTTTCGAAAATCCTAATTATATTTATAGTTTCTATGTTGATGAAATCGAGTTCGTGCAATTAGTCGGAAAATGATACAAATATGTTCAATGAAATCTACATATATCCGTGAAATAAATTAGAATGGAAGCGGAAATTTTTTATTGCTATCAAGAAAATCCGCGTTTTAACAATTTTTCCGTCGATATGATTGCCAGTTTGAAAAATGATGGCTTTGGCGCCGCTCCACCGTGCCGTGCCGGAGTCGCGAAGCACCGCTCCGTTTCAAAACGCCTTCAATTAATCGGGTATACCTCTTCGCTTCCTCAGCGTTAAAATAGTTGCATCACCTATAAGAGAGTCTCCGTTCTCCCTTTTGCTATCTTACTTGTACTCTCCTGTTCAGTTGCTTACTTTCTGGAGAAGAGCTACTAATTTTAAAAAGGGGAGAGATTTTTGTTTGTATCTGTTTTAAAATTTACAACCATCACACCTGCTTATTATATGTATGCGTCTCTAACTTTTAATACGGAAACAATTAGTGTTTAAAATTTTGTGGATTATTAAGGATACATAAAACAAGTGAGACTGTGTATCGATATCGATTGGCTCAAAACATGTACATAGCCTCTAAAGTCAATCGCGTAATCTGGTGGAACGGGTTTTTTTGTGATGGATCATCGATTCGTATTAGTACTAATTGGCCAAGAGCAGCAAAATTGCTACGGAATTTCTCATTTTCAGCTTTTCTGACTAATATCCTAAGATTTTGGTTTGAGGTTATGTTCTATTGTTTCGAACCAAACGATACATCGAACCACTATCGAATACGATTCGTCCTCTCGTTCCTTTACGTTCGTCGCCAAAAGCCAAAACATGGCAACGCAATACTCGCGGTCGCCGGTCGAGTCATAGCGGCCATATTTAAATTTTCCGTAGGGATCCGCAATTAATAATTGGCGTGTTGGGAGTTTGTTCGCAAAGCCAATTAGCGAGTAATCGCCGACGTTCAACTTTCTGAAACGCAACGCTTGGATATCGCCAACTTCTGCAATCCCTCTGAAATTTCAAAACTCTCGTGCGTTTCCTTTCATTCGCGCGGAAAATTTTCGGGTACAATTTGACGGCACAGTCAGCCCCATCCATATTCGCTGCTCTTTCTGCTTGGACATGAGAACACTATTGCAAAATTTGCACCGTGGAAGATTGTTAAAATACTTTATTTTTTACATTTGAAAAAAACCCTCCCTGATTTTAAGATTTTTTTTTTTTTTTAAATTTGAACAAAATCTCTCTGATGTTAAGATTTTTTTAAATTCGAATGAATTTCGTCTTGATTCCCTGGTGAAAATTGGCGATAAGAGCTGCGTTTCAAAATACCATAGGAATTCTTGTAGCCGGCTAAAGAAGGCTATACAGAAAATCATATAGCTGGCTGTGGAATGCGGAGAAAATCATACGGCCGGGCTATACGAAGCGATAAAAAATTATGCAGCCGGGCTATAGTTCCTATCGCCGGGCTTTACACTTTATCGCCTGGCTGTTGGTTTTTCGCCATCGGTTATAAAAGGCTGTTAGGAATTGTGTAGAAATTCGTGTGCTTTGGAAATCATTAAGTTTGATACGGAACCATCTTAATATTTACAAAACACACATTAAATTTTCCTTTAATACATATTTTTTTTCATCAATTAAAATGAGAATAATCCATACAGGATGTGCAAACATTTCAAAATCATGAGTTGAATAACGCTGACTCCGCCAGATTAAATATTAGAGCCTAACTCAAAGCGGAGCGGCGATACACTGGCGCCTACAAACCTAACAAGGATACTTCACGCATTGCGCAACGCGTGAAGTATCCCTGTTAGGTTTGTAGGCGCCAATGCGCGTCTCGCGCTGGCTGCCCGCCTGCCGCACCGCAGCGTGCCAAGGCGCTTGAAGCAACTATTTCACACCAGAGGTATTGCACAGTATCATGAGAAACTGATCATTAACTCAATAAAAAAAAAAATAAATAAATAAATAAAAATCAGATAAAATGTATAAGATAGATTATTGAGCCCCTTTGGGAAAGTCCGAAAACGCGTTTATCAATCGCAGAGTTTCTTACCGATATCTCAGACGTAAAATGAAAAAATAAGAATAAAAAATATCGATCTAGAAAGGCATAAATGAAAAAATATGCGTGACGCAAGACAATTATTCGCGGGTATAAAGCAGGATGTTCGTTTTTTTCCAAGTTTGGCAGTTTTTTTTTAAAAATCGAGACATTTATTTTTGACCTAAATGACTTTGCTTCCAAATGAAAACGATCTATTATCATGCATAAAAAACACATCTTTTTCAAAAATATTTCGTGCTTGGGGGTTATCTCTTCCACTGAGTAACTACATTTACCCTTCGGATCAGCAGGAATTTCTGTTTAATATGTTGCGACAGGAATTTCTCTTTAAAACAATAGGAAACACTAATTGTTTCAAAGAGAATCCCCATTACTTTGCGAAGACGTTCTGTTGCTTTCAAAGATCTTTGGTTGGTTTTTGGTTAAACTAAGAATTCCTATCGCGAAATATTGAGCAGGAATATTTCCTCAATGAAAAAAAAAAAAAAAAAAAAAAAAAAAAAAATTGAAAATACAGAGTGCGGAGGAGTGAAAAGCCTTTTCTCGCCGCCTAACAAAATACTCTCGGGGCATAAGAAAACAAAAGCAGGACGCTCCACAAGCCCAAACCCCTTTTCCACCCCGAAAATCCTCAATTAAGAACGACTGGCACTAATTGCCGGGCTCCGAGGGACGGCGAAGCTTTCAAATCACGCCATAAGAGAGGACCCCTCGGGAACGTGAGCATAGCGCACAATCGGACGGATTAATTGAAAAACCGCGCAAGTTCTCCCCAATCCCTGCGGCGTTTAGGTCTTTATTCGGCCGAGTCGTTCAATTTCAGGAAGAAAAGATGCAAGACCGAGAAACGGTTGACGGCGGAGGACAATGCGTAGCTTTTGTCCAGAGCGCGCCACGGTCGGTTGGTCCCCGAGTGACCCCTGGACCAAAGAAGTGAGAAGGGGAGAAACGGATTCTTTATCCTTAAGACGTGCGAAGATTAATGGGCCTCGGAGGCCTGAAATATGGAGCCTCGGGGAGAATGAGTCCTTGGCGACCTAACATTTTAATTTTTTATGGTGTGCGACACGCCTTTTGATATGAAAGTGATAAGACGCACTTCGAGGGGGCACTTTGCACTCGAGAGAGGCTCTATGAAGCATCTATATTCAAAAAATGAGATAAATACCACAAATAAGGGGCTTGGAGGACAATGTGCATAAGTGTGGTTTTTGCTGTTTCGAGAAATACGTATTTGAAGTTCCGAAATTACACGGATCCTACCATGGATCCCTATACACACATTTTGCTATCAAACGTTTTCATTAAGTGAAACTCATCTTGTTTCTTTCAGGAATCACTGGTGAAGTTAACATAGATCCGAATGGCGATCGGATATCCGACTACTCTCTCTTGGACATGGATTATGAAACGAATGAATTTAAGGTCAGTCAACACGATTTCATTCATTTACATCAATTTACATGCGTGGTTGAATCACTCGTACAGTGGAACTTGTACGAGCAACAAATATTATTTTGCCTTGTGCAAAAGTGAGATTGGACCGCGCTAAGCGCGGCGCGCTTAGCAGAAAGGAACCAAGCCACATCGGCTATTGAACAATTTAACTGGGTAATTTATTTTATTACAAAAGAACTTTGTGCAGATTTATTTGAAAATTCCAAGAGACATGCTTCGCACCATGCAGAAAATTCACTGACATTTGCACAAAAATGCGCACCGCCCTTTTTATATGAAAAATTAAATTGTCCGGTTAAATTCGGCAATAGGTTATGTGGTTTGATTCCTCTCCGCTTAACGCGGTGCAATTGGATCGAGTTCATCAGTGAGGACTCAGCCATCATAATTTTCGAAAAAAATGACTTAAGAATGTTATTAAATTCCACTGGTCGTTCATATTCCCCTGCCAAAAAATCAAAGTCAAGAAAACAAAATAAATCTACATTAAGAGGGGCTAAAGTTTATTTTCTACATTGAGCCTTATGGAAAAATAAAACTTCAAACCTCTTTTTCTCATTTTCAACTTTATGTGGGTTGGTTCCTTTCTGTTAAACTCGGTCCGATTGAGCTATGCTTAATTTCTTGTCATGTCTAGTGGTCAATTCAGTGGCAATTCTTGCAAGTTGGCAACACTGTTTTTTCTCCATTTAAATGTATGTTACACAATCGATCCTTGACGAGGCAGCTTGTATCACATAAAATTGAAATATTTCATTGGATTGATAGGAGTGTTAACATTGTTGCCAACTTGCTGGAATCGCTACTGGGCCCAATAATGGAGGGCATGCCAGACAACACAGGGTACGGACAACCATTTTAATTGAGCTGATAAGTTTCCACCCTCGCATCCCCCACCCGAGAATCGGGGGGGGGGGGGGAGGTTCCACGTGCCCGTGACAACCCAGTTCAAGTGAGAAATGGGACCCGCACGCCAGCACTAGACAAGCGTCGCGTTTCAGTCCCGCCGATTCCGCGAAAATCCACTCCCGCGCTGAAAAGTATTAGAGGATGCAACCTGCACAACTTGCCAGATGGGTCGGTCAACTATATTTTTCAATTTGAAACTAATATTTCCACAATGGAAAAAAAAAAAAAAAAAAAAAAAAAAAAAAAAAAAAAAAAACGCATTGGATCTAGAGTCCAGACTCATGAATACATTGACAAGAAAAAGGACTCTTAATTCAATCAGATTCAAGCTTAAATCAAAAGGAAATCCGCTCAAATCAAGAGGCTTGGTTCTTGATTTATGCTTAAATCTGATTGAATCAAGAGTATTTATTCTTGTCGATGTTTTTAAGAGTCTGGACTCTAGATCCAATGAGTTTTTTTCCAGTGCAAGGTGTCCACAAGTCCGGAATCTCTGAAAAGTCGGGAAATAGTACTGATTTTTTAAGGGCGGTCCGGCAGCTCTGAAAAAGTGCGAAAATTCCGGAAGAAGGTCCGGAGTTTATTTCATTTTTTTGTCATTTTTGTCGCAAATTGAGCGAAGATTTCAAATTTTCGAATTTTTTTATAATTTCTTCAAGTGGAGGTACTGAAATAGCTCTGAACGTTTATATCGAGGAGGTACTGAATTTCTTGAGACTGTACTGAAAAAGTACAGTAAAAGTACTAATTTCCCGCCGGCCAGTTTTAGTAGACCACCTGATTTCCAGCTGATTTCAGTAACAATATTTGTTTCATTAGTTTCCTCATGCGTGAAGGGAATTTCCCCAAGTAGCATTTTTCAACGGATAAATCGCGATTTATTGCGATTTTATCGACGACAAATCGCCAAGATCATCTACATCTGAGCTCCTCGATTTTATTGCGAATTAATCGCCAGGCAATTTATCGCAACATTATTGAAATAAAATATCGCAATGTACGGCAATTTAATTTCGATTTTATGGACAAAAATTGGTAGCGAGTTTATCAAACCAAAAATTGATATGTATAGCCCCTGGTAAAAATTGGCGATATGAGCTGCGTTTCAAAATACCATAAGAGTTCTTATAGCCGATTGAAGAAGGCGATAGAAAATCATATAGCTGGCTGTAGAAAGTGGAAAAAATTGTACGGCCGGGCTACACAAAGCGATAAAAAATTATACAGCCGGGCTCTAGTTCCTATCGCCGGGCTTTACACTTTATCGCCTGGCTGTTGCTTTTTCGCCATCGGCTATAAAAGGCTATAAGAAATTGTGTAGAAATTCGTGTGCTTTGTAAATCCTTAAGTTTGTACGGAATCACCTTAATATTTACAAAACGCACATTATATTTTCCTTTACTACATATTTTTTTTTTCATCAATTAAAATGAGAATAATCCATACAGAGTGTGCAAACATTTCAAAGTCATGAGTTGAAAAACGCTGACTCCTCGAGATTAAATACTAGAGCCTAACACAAAGCGGAGTATCCCTGTTAGGTTTGAAGGCGCCAATGCGCGTTTCGCGCTGGCTGCCCGTCCGCCGCGCCGCGCCGCAGCGTACCACGGCGCTTGAAGCTACTATTTCACACCAGAGGTATTGCATAGTATCATACAAAATTGCAAGCGCTCCAAAATATTAGGAATGGCAGGCATCCTTCAAAAGTACGGAGCTTTCCTAGCAAAATAAATCAAGATACTACGGCCCAAAAAGAGAATGGTAGTTCAAGAACTCACTAAGTCCTAGCATCCGTAATAAGTAACGTTTAGCATACACTTTATCGCCAGGCTGTTGCTTAGTCGCCATCGGCTATAAAAGGCTATAAAAGCTATTGGAAATCTTACATCCGACTGTAGGTCTATGGTATTTTGGACCACAGATTCTACTGCCAATTTTTACCAGGGGCGGTTAATCGCCATATATCGCAATTTTCAATTCTATAATATCCTGAAAAATTGCTACCGATGTCATTGCGATGACAGACCAATAAAATTGCTATTTATCACAATCACTGCTACTTGGTAAGGATGATAGAAATAATAGTCCCTTAATACAAAATTTACTAAAAGAGGGTCAGTTCTACAAAGGTACATCCAACTGAGGTGACTTCTTTCAACTTAAATCGTACGAAAATCACGTCGAGTGCATCAGAAATGGACTTAATTTTGCTGTAAGTACATTGGCGAATCTAGCAAGTAGCAAGTTGACAATATTATTTCTCGTTTTTTTATTTTTTATCGGAGACATTAAACAAGTCAGGATAATTCTCTCCATTTAAACTAATGGAAATTAATCTATTCTCCAGACACGATGCTTTGACAAGAATAGATTATTCAATTAGGATTAAATTAAGAGAACCCAATATTATAAACCTGTTAAATCAGCTTCTATGCAAGGAACAACCATATTTGACTCATCTATAGAAACACCTGTCTGCATAGAGAAATTAATGATGCACATTTTTTGGTAATGTTCAAAAAGAAAGTCGTTGAAGGATCGCTTTGTCTTGGAATCGAAGCGACTCCATTTTTTTTTGACAACACGTCAGTACCCATAAGAGTTGGTAAGTTTTGCTAGTCACAGAGCCGTGTTTTGATGGTTTCAACTTACGGATTAGTAGCAAATTTGTCAAGTGCACTGTTCATTTGGGTTAGATTCTAATTTTGTTCTACGGGCAAAGCTGATTGTTGGAAACCAAGAAACAAGTTTCCACGGACGCAGTAAATATGAAAATCCAAGATGAAAACAACGCAAGTTTTGCGCGTACTTAAGGTGATTCGATGGACGCCATATTTTCTGTCAGAACGACATGCAATATATCGCATCAATTGGCTCCATTTTTCTCCAATTTTGAGATCGCAATTCTGCTGTCAGGAGACTAAAGCACTCACTTACCAATTTTAACAAAGAAATTCAACGTAATAAAGGCGTGGGTTTTTAGAGAGAAAACATCGCATTCGATACTGATATCGGAACTGCACTCGAATGCGATATTTCCTCTCTAAAAAAACCACGCCTTTAACACGTTGAATTTCTTTGTTAAAATTAGTAAGTAAGTGTTTTAGTCTCCTGACAACAGAATTACGATCTCGAAATGGGAGAAAAATGACGAGTAGCTGAAGAAATGGAACCAATATTGATGCTATATATCGCATGTCGTTCCGATACAAAATATGGCGTCCATCGAATCACCTTAATGTCAGTATTTTCAGATCAGGAAATATGGCTTCACTGCGCATAACGACTGTTCTGGGTGATTGGTCGTTTCATTCCATCCGCGATTGTCGACGAGAGACAGTTGCTTTTTGACGATCGCTGAGAAAATTGTCTCGCGAGCGTCGACTTCGTGTTCTTCAATTTTTTCGGAGAGATTGAACGACTGAAGAAATTGTATACGCGCTAATTAATGTAACCAGCCTCTTTTGATGAAAAGAGACTGATATAATTTGGCAATGGAGCCTCTGAAAGAGTTGAGTACAAGAAACAATCATCAGGACAACTTTGACCAATATCAGAAATTGTATTTCATGTTGCCCAATTAGGTATGACAGGGTGGCATGCAATGTAAGAAAGAAATGAGAGATTGGAAATTTCAGTGGAATATTTCATGAAATTGCATGATGCTGTGAAATATGTAATATTTTTTAGGGGCTAGAGTATGCAACCCGCACTCAAGGATATAAAAATAGAAGAGAGTCACAATTTTTACATTTTGCGAACATGAAAAAGAACCGGTATCTTTCAATATCTTTCATAAATTCTGTTTCATCAAATATTTCACGTGAAATTTCAAGATTTTATTTTTCATGAAATTTTTCCACCCTGGCTCTTCCTGTCTCTTTCAGCCAGAATTCGGTATTCGGCTTCCGCCGCTAGAGCTGTGGCGCGACTTTTGAATTTCAACAACTTTCTAGTCTTGGCCACAAACAAATATGACCATCTGCGATCTCAAACTTAAAAAAATGGCACGCAGCTGAAAGTATGGAACGAATTGATGCGATATATCGCACGTCGCTCTGACACAAGAATGACAACCGTCGAATCACCTGCCGTATTTTGTGTCAGAGCCATATGCGATAATCGCTGCGATTATTTCTGTTTCCTTAGCTACTTTGTACGAGTTTATTTTTAATTATTCCATTAAAATTATCCAGTCTCTTAATAAATTTCTAGCTTGAACACACTTTGAATATGCGGCCCATACTGGCAATAGCGGCATACGAAACCCGACAAGGGCAGCGTGAAGGCTACTTCAATATTAATCTTCCATCGCATTGCTAAGGCACGATGATACAACTATTCGTACTCTGAGGAATGTGTGAGGTATCACGCTACAATTGAAGGCGTTTTCGAAACTGCCAACTTTTACTGTCGGGATTCTTGCGTCGCATAAATACTTGCGCGCCTGGGGTATCTACTAAAGCTGGCTGGCGAGGTGATTCGACGGTTGCCATTTTTTGTGTCCGAGGGACGTGCGATATATCGCATCAATTCGTTCCATAATTTCAGCTACTTGTCACTTTTTTTTCGAATTTTGAGATCGCAAATCTGTTGTCAAGAGACTACAGAATTAACTTCCAAATTTTGACAAACAAATTCAACTTAATAAAGGCGTGGTTTTTTTAGAGGGATAATATCGCATTCGATACTGATATCGAAACTGCACTCGAATGCGATATTTTCCTTCTAATAAAACCATGCCTGTAATTCGTTGAATTTATTTGTCAAAATTTGTAAGTAAAATCTCCAGTCTCCTGACAATAGAATTGCGATCTCAAAATTCGAGAAAAATGATGAGTAGCTGTAAAAATTTAACGATTTGATGCGATATATCGCACGTTACTCTGGCACAAAAAATTGCAACCATCGAATCACCTTAAGGTGATTCGATGGACGCCATATTTTGTATCAGAAAGGCATGCGATATATCGCATCAATTGGTTCCATTTTTTCAGCTACTCGTCATTTTTCTCCATTTTGAGATCGCCATTCTGTTGCCAGGAGACTAAAACACTCACTTACCAATTTTAACAAAGAAATTCAACATTATAAAGGCGTGGTTTTTTCAGAGAGAAAATATCGCATTCGAGTGCAGTTTCGATATCAGTATCGAATGCGATGTTTTCTCTCTGAAAAAACCACGCCTTTATTACGTTGAATTTCTTTGTCAAAATTGGTAAGTGAGTGCTTTAGTCTCCTGACAACAGAATTGCGATCTCAAAATTTGAGAAAAATGACGAGTAGCTGGAAAAATGGAACCAATTGATGCGATATATCGCATGCCGTTCTGACACAAAATATGGCATCCATCGAATCACCTTAAGGTGATTCGAGGGTTGCCATTTTTCGTGTCAGAGCAACGTGCGATATATCGCATCAATTCGTAATATTTTTATAGCCACTCGTCATTTTTCTCGAATTTTGAGATCGCAATTCTACTGTCAGGAGACTGAATATTTCACTTACAAATTTTCACAAATTAATTCAATGTATTACAGGCATGGTTTTTTTTGAGGGGGAATATCGCATTCGAGTGCAGTTTCGATATCAGTATCGAATGCTATGTTTTCTCTCTGAAAAAACCACGCCTTTATTACGTTGAATTTCTTTGTCAAAATTGGTAAGTGAGTGCTTTAGTCTCCTGACAACAGAATTGCGATCTCAAAATTGGAGAAAAATGACGAGTAGCTGAAAAAATGTAACGAATCGATGCGATGTATCGCATGCCGCTCTGACGCAAAAAATGGCAACCGTTAAATCACCTTAAAATCGGCAACGGGAACCGGGCGAGCTTGTTAGAGGAGCAACACGAAATCAATCAAGAGTGAAAGAATGCGAGTGATCGCGAGCGGCTCCTTTCCGTCCCATCAATTTTTGCCGCGGGATCAAAGGACGCCTTTTACAACTCGCCTCTGATCGGGGATAAATCACGACGAATCCCCCCCCCCCGTTTGTACCCGCGCTCGGTCAGCTCAACGAAACTCCCGCGAAAATTGCTCCGAATCGTCGCGCGGTTGAATTTCGAATGAGAGTCAGGTGTTCCTCTCATAGTAAGGGGAAGTAAATTAATTTCAGTGAAAAATGATTAAAGAAATTCCAAGAGTGCAGAAAATACCCGATCGTGAAAATTTGGAAAAGCCCAAAAATGTGCACTGGAAAAAAAACACATTGGATCTAGAGTCGCGACTCTTGTAAACATTGACAAGAAAAAATACTCTTGATGCAATCGGATTTTTGCTTGAATCAAAACGAAATCCGCTTAAATTAAGAGGCTTGGTTCTTGATTTAAGCTAGATTCTGATTGAATCAAGAGCACTTTTTCTTGTCGATGTTATTAAGAGTCTGGACTCTAGATCCAATGTGGAACATTTTGAAGTGTTAAAGGTCGAAAACCAAGGAAAATAGAAGAAAATGACTGCGTCTCATTCCCACCCATTTACTTGATTTTATCGTTTCTCCCACTTTTCATTTCCGCCTACTTTTCAATTTAATTCCGTATTTTTTCACACCATTCGGCATTTATATAATTTTAAAATCGCCCGGCATTTTTACATTAGTAACATAGAATCACATCAAATCGTTGAGATTTTTGTAAAAATAATAAAAATCCGATTATATTTAATTTTCCAGTGTCCAAGGCGCTGTTGCCATAGGCCACAGCGATGATGTGCGAAAATAGAAGTGGGCGGAAATGAAAAGCGGAGAAATGGCAAGCTCGAGTAAAGTGGGCGAAAATGATACGCAGCGAGGAAAATGACATTTTTTTTAGATTAACGGGAAATTTTGTAGAAAACCGATGAGAAAAATGTGGAAAACCGCCCGGCGGGCGCGTGAAAATATGGAAGCTTGGAATATTCCACAGTCTTGAGAAATTCAATTCTGATCCTGACTTTGTCACAACTGGGGAAAGGCTGCAACATATAAAAATTGGAAGATCAAAAACTTCGGGACGTTTCGAACAGTGTTTGAAACTCATAGGCACCAACGCGTCAAATGCGCCTAAGAAATCGGCCATGGCGCCTAAAAAATGAAGGCTCTGCGCCAACGTGGCCCCAAAAAATTTCCCCCAAAAATCCGAATTTTTCTTTATGATGAATTTTTGAAATTTCCCCCAAGTTATTGTTACTAGTTCTGTGACCAAAACATCTTGCGTCTAACTTTTCACTAAATGCGCCGTGATATAGAGGCAAAAAGTCAATCTGGCCCCTAAAAAATCTTTCATGGCCCCTAAAAATCGAGCTTGATGAGCCACATGACTCCTAAAACTGATGAGTTGCGAGCACTGGTTCCGAGATAATTTTACAATTTCATTTTGAACTTGAATAAAAAACAAAACACTAAAAAGGAGTCGTGAATTCGTTGTTATTGCGAGACCGAGCGATGAATGAAGTTGTTATTTTATTTTGTCTTGAGAGACAGTTCTTTTTCTTTGTTTATGGAACGCTTGCAGCAGACCGATTGCGCACACAGATTTTCAGCACAGTCCGATTCCTCCTACAAAACGGGCATTCAATAAATAATCGGCGCGAAATCCGGTCGATTTGCTTTTGTTCTCTCCAGCGGGAGAAATAATTAATGGACGTGTTAAATGTCATAATAGCGTTAGTTAATGGTTCCAATTAGTTATTTATAAGGGGTTCAGCAATAGCAAGATCGGAATCCACTTCGGGAAAGAGACTGCTTCCTGCTACTACAGAAGCTGAGAAATCAAAACAAAGACCTCGGTAGATTGTTTTGGTTCGTGAAGGGTAGATAGAGGGGATGCCAGGTGAGATGTTTGAGTTATGACAGCGCGCGGCAAAGGGATGAAGTGACTGCCTCGCCAGCATTCCTCAGCCTCATTGTGGGGGGATAAAAACCAATCTGCTCGGATTATTAAAGTCGCTGAGAAAAGATAAGACGAATTGCTGTTCTGAATTCTTGGGAGGCTCTTAAAATGAAGGAAAGCCTTTACCTAAAAGTTAAATCCTTTTCAATTTTGAGTGAACCTTCTGTTAAAAGAAAAAAATAAGATGAAGCTATGCAGTGAAAAATGGCTTAGTTTGCGTGAAAAGACAGGGATTTCCACACGTTCGGTCTTTATTTAAAGAAAGGGTGTGTTTGAGAAGTTGAGGGGGTGAAAATAATAAACATTTTTAAAGAAAGAGACGTAACACATTTATTAGCTTTTTTACTTTGAATTTATTGACCAAAAAGGCAGATCCACCTTGTGTAAAATGATGTCTCCATTTTCTCACTACAGGTATTATACCGATATAGTGGATGAGAATAAAATCTATATATGCACCTTACAATTTCTATAATCATACTCGCAGTGCTTTAAAGTTACCGCTAAAACTTTATTTAAAAAGTGGAATGACATTTATTAGACCCGACTTTCAGGTTGGTGAAGAAATATCAATCGAAAAGTCTCGGATTAATTGGATTGCATTCACTGGAAAAAAAGTCGCTTGGATCTGGAGTTCAGACTCTTAATAATATTGACAAGAATTAATACTCTTGATTCAATCAGATTGTACCTTGAATCGAAGAGCCGAGCCTCTTGATTTAAACGGATTTCCTTTTTATTCAAACAAAAAGTCCGATTGAATCATGAGTACTTTTTCTTGTAAATGTTTTTAAAAGTCTGGACTCTAGATCCAAGCGACTTTTTTCCAGTGTTTTGCGAGAGGGAACCATTATTTCTAGCTCATTTTAGAAACAACATAAATGTCATTGGTTTCCCGATGCAGTTACGTCTTTTTATGGGAGAACAAGAGACGGTGTCTCCTTACTGCAAAATTTAATCTAATTACCACTAGTTTCATTCAAGCGGAACGTGGTAGGAATTTCGAAACGTCCTGAAACGAAAAACTTTCCCCCCTATATTTTCACAAAAGCAATGTTTTATAGCGTATTCAAACTGCGAATTCATAAATAACGGGCTTCGCCAGTTTTCCTTTTCTGATGTCGAACAAAGCCCAATAAAAAAATGAAAGCAGCTCAAAAAGCAGTATATTTTCCCCCGCAGATTTTATTTCCTCATTCCTGAAAAACAACCTTTAAACTCAGGGCTCAGCCTACTGTTGCGCTCATAAATATTCGCGCTTCCCAAGCTCCACACCAGCGGGTCGATACTCGAATCGTTATCGAATCAACTCGATCGATAAACACCTATCTTGGCAATGTTATCTATCGATCGATAAATCGATAATCGATAACCGATTCGATATCGATTCAACAAGCGAGCCGCCGGGGTTGCAAGCATCGGGAAAATCCTTTATCATCCGCGCGCGAATTAAAGGCAAGCGGCCAAATTTCCGTGGGAATTTGGCGGGATCGGCGGCGATCTTATGGCATAACGACGCCATAAACTGCCAAAAGGGCGTGAAACCCAGCGGGGTGACGCCCGGGTATAAAAGTGGATCATCATAAACGGGACCTTGCTTGGTGTTGGTGGTTTGAAACACCGAAAGCTCTTACCTCTCGCTGTGAGGTAAGACCGAGCGACACAGCGCCGCGGCTCTCCTGCCGTGCTAAGGAAAAACGCCGTATGAACATTCGAGAGTTGCCGAATTTCCCTTGATAAAACATGTTTTTTTATGACATTTATGCATATTTTTCCTTAAAATTTTCAGATATTTTAGATTGAAATGCGTATAAAAGTGTCTGAAAATTTTGAAAAAAAAATATTCACAATTTTCCCAGTAGATTCGGTTTTTAGTGAAGGAAATTTGGCAACGTCTGAAGGCTCATACGGCGTTCCTCCTTAACAGGGCAGGGCGGCTCTACTACATTTACCGTTCACGTGCTCTAGTTAAGCCCCGTGAGGATATGCAATAAACAGGGCTGCTTTCTCGGTTCTCAACAACGTGGTGGTATCAAACTGTTGCTTCCCTCAGATGAAGCGGCGGTAGGGCGCAAAAAGCAAACGCCACGTGGCCACTGCACTGCCGTGAGACTGCCACGCTAAGGAAAAACGTCGTATGAACATTCGAGAGTTGAAAAATTGCCCCGGATAAAACATGTATTTTTGAAGAAAATTATGCGTTTTTGTCTTTAAAATTTACAGACGTTTCAGATAAAATTGCGAACAAAATTGTCTGAAAAAATTGAGGAAGAATATTTACAATTTTCCTAAATAAATTATGTTTTATTCAAGAAAATATGGCAATGCCTGAAGACTCATACGGCGTTCTTCCTTAGCACGGCAGGATAGCCAAGAGAGCCGGAACTCTCAAATTTTCGAAATCAAGTTTCCCTCGAAATTCTTATAATATTTTTCAGATGAAGTCACCGGCCGAAACAGCAAAAGCAAAACTCGTCTTATTTGTATGAAAGTGAAACTAAATTTTTTGAATCAGATCCTTGTTCCGTAGACGGTGACGGATGCTGAAGAGAGAAAGGACATATTCCCGAAGTCAAACATATGCCATTTTTTTAAGAACCACAAAGAATACTCTGTGGTCAATTGGTCATGTTGCCAAACAAAGCAGAATCGACACTAACGAAAATAATTGATCTTCAAAATCCCGCCGATCCCAAGAAACGCCTTCAAATAAGAGGGTATACTAAACGCTCACACGGGACCACGAATAGTTGCATGGCTGAAATTACGTTGATTTCGGCTGAGGCGGGTGCAATATCTTATCGGATCCAACTTGAGGACGAATCTCATGATGATGTGATGGACGAATGAGCTAATCGGGGTAATGGGAGGACTTGACCACATCAGTTACTACCGAACGTAGTAGTGGACTCTAAGCACCCGAAATCGAGTCTCCTTCAAAATTCGACCACTTTAATCTAAATAAACTGAGTGATTTTGTTAAGATCGCAAAATTCGTCCTACTTGAATAATACCAGGGTTCAGGTGTACAAAAACTTCTCGACCACGCAACCGGGTGAGTTGCGATTGGTCGCGTCTAAAAATAACGGGGTTTTTTAAATGGGAAAACTGACAAAATTGTGCTTATCTATTTATTTATTGACTTATTTATTTATATATTTTTTTGAAAGACGGCTGTAAAAACCACGTGTTTTTCGTACAATCGCGGCAATTTATACATACACTAGCTGTTAGAAAGTCAACTTCTTGAAATTTCTGATGAAAAATGTGTTGTTAAGATGGAAAGGCCACTTTAAAAATGGAAAGGCTAAAAACTCTCCGCATCCCCGACACGGTTAGCAAAGATAGGTGAGTGCGGAAAATTAACGATTTTTAAGACAAAACGCTGTGAATCCCAATTTTTCTGCGAGGGAGCAGCGCTCACTACTATCTTGTGAAAAAAAGGTATATTTTTCTACAGATATCTATGGCGTCATTTCCGTAACCCTGAGAAATAAAAATATATTTACCGAAAGAAAAAAACTATTTCTTAAGAAAAACAAAACAAAGATATAAATAGGACTTATTTTTCACCCGTAGAAATTTTTTTTCCCCCTTAGAGAAATATATTTTTTTTTCCTCAGAAAAATCACTTTCCCCGTAGAAATAGTTTCACCGCTACAGAGAACTTTATTTTTTAACTGAAAAAAAGAAGAAAATCTATAGATATCGATTGACCTTTATAAGTATTTGTCGTATACTGAAAACGTAAGATATGCAAGCGTGCCAAAGATTCCACATGCGATACATTAAGATAATTGTATTACATTAAGATAATTTTATATATTTCCTCCTAGGAAGGCTACAATATAATAAACTCTTTAAAAAAATGCAATTGTTTTGCGCGCTCAACATAAATAAGTCTTCATCCTACCGTTAAATATCAATTTCGTCGATTCTCCATTACTGAAACGATGGATATCAGGACGCGAGGATATTGCCACAGTCGGGCGGTCGTTATAAAAGCGCTGAGTGTGGTACAGACGCAATTTTATTGGCAGGTCTTCTCTTCACGCGATCAGCAACTCGTCTGTCTCAGCTCTTTGCGCCCGCACTCACCCATTAAACAGATGTGTTCTCGCTGAAAAATCCATTCTTTGTGAAAACTTCACAATCGTATATTTTTTTCACCTCTTTTTGCCTCACTAGGTGCGAAAGAGAAAATCCGCAACTTCGTTTTATCATACACGGTTTTTCAATTTCGCATAATTGTGAGCCGAGATCAACCATCCGTGAATAAAAATGTGATGGGAGGAGGTACCTGGCACTGTATCCGTACATAACGCTTAAAAGGTGTTTTTAAAGTATTTTGAAAACAAAAACATGTTTCGGAAATGCTCCTGAAAAAGGAACAATAACTAAAATATCTTTAAAAGGACTCTCTCTAAAAGTGTTAAGAAGGTAAGTTATGGAGACGTCTAGGTGTTTTTGAAACATTTCAAAGTCAATTCATTGATTACTTTTAAAACATTTTCAAGCGTCAAAAGACATGAAAAGAATAATGTAGTTGTGAAGTCATTTTCAAATCATTTCAATAACATTTTCAAATCATTTCAATAACATTCAAACAAAGGGTTTTATATGCTCATTTTGCAATGTTTTTAACAAGGGGGACCAGGGGGTCCAGCCCGTTGACTACCCGTGACGGTCACGCGAAGCGCGTCCAGAACGGCCGGTACCTTTATAAAAATTATTTTCTTCCAATTTAGGGTGGAGCAGCTGTCCGGCCCCATTCCACCTTGTAAGAGACATTAAGAAACAGTAAAAATAAAAAATAAAAATAAAAAAATAAAATAAAAACTGATGAGCTTGTTGAATTGTTGGTTTCAGGTGGTGGCTTATTACTTCGGGAAAACAAGCAAAGTCGAATATTTAAGTGGAGCCAAAATCCATTGGCCTGGTGGAAGAACATCACCTCCTCCGGACACTCCCAAGTGTGGATTTGATGGGAGTCTCTGCCGATGTGAGTAACTTTCTTTGTTTTTACTAACTTCATTTCGAAAACTCTACCTAATATTCATTGTTACTAACATGAACAGTAAGGACGCATATAGCATCAACAGGGCACAAGCCCTTGTTTTGATAAAACTGAAGGAATGTCCCATAAAAGAACTGAGACTAGTGCGGTAACTTTTGAACTAAGGCAGCTATAGAGTTGATCTTGGTTGCATTGGTTGGTGCAATTCATTTTCTATTAAGTGACGCCAAGTCCTTTTTAATAGCTTGAAAAAAAAGTTTTTACCCTCTACCATTTTGAGCATGGATATTTCTTCCTCGACAAAGCTCTTCAAACACTGTTCTCTGCAACTACACGGCTATAGAAAACATTAAAACTTTTTTACGTGGAATTAAGTATTTTACTATCTCACAATGGGTCTGTTGCACGCAAGAGATACAGCCAATTGAAAATACTTTCCAAAGGTGAATTCACTCGAAAGTCATGTTTCACACATCAAAAAAGTCTGTACTTCATTCCTCAGTGGGCAATCCACGGAGTTTGAAACACGCTCTTTCAAATTTACCGCGTATACAGGAAGTTTTTCTTGGTGGTCGGCTATCAGGTTTGACCGATGAGAGACCCAACCTGGTTATAGGACATTTCGACAACGATTTTTTGTCCGCGCACCTGTTTTTTCCAGTAATTTACGTCCGCGTAACAAAGTACAAGCGTACAAGTCCGCGTACAAGCGCGCAACGCGCATTGGCGCCTACAAACCTAAGTGGATACTTCAAGCATTGTGCAATGCGTGAAGTATCCACTTAGGTTTGTAGGCACCAGTGAGTCTCTCGCGCTGGCAGCACGCCGCGCGCCGCTCCGCTCTGTTAGGCTTCAATATTTATACTCGCATAGTCAGCGTTTTTTAACTCATGAGTTTGAATGTTTGCACACTCTGCATTGATTTTTCTCATTTAAATTGATGGGAAAAAATATGTATCAATTTATCAAAGGAGAATAATAATATAATGTGTGTTTTTTTAAATATTGGTGTTAAAGCGTGTTACGAACTAGACAGATTGCGCGTTAAGGAATGGATTTCAGATTAACGTTGACGTGCTCAACGTTATTTTCGTGCGATTTTATCCAGTGTTGTGCCGTACTTAGTGATCTATCGATATTTCCCCATTAGCAGCTATGGTAAATAATCGATTGTTAAGGTGTTCGCTGCGAACACCGTGTTCATCGATACTTTTCCATAGGTTTAAACGACCGATCAATCGATAAATCGCAAAGCACGCCACGCGCAACAGACTCATTAAAGATACAATTTGAATGCACCAAACTTTCTCGCGGATTACCGCGAGAAGAGAGGTTATGAAACGGATCGAGTTTTGCGTTTTTGGGGAGCAACTTCCTGCATCAAAATGCGGTCGCATCCTCTAGTTCCCAACTGTCTCATCAACTCATTTCACACTTTCCTCATTGCTGCACCGCAATCACTTTATTCCGCTGTTTAATGATGTTTCACGCAGTCATAAAACCCCATAACCCCACCCTTAGCGGGGCTCGATCGCTTGAATTTCACTTTATTAACCAAATCCTTGATTGGCTTAACTACAACACAGTGTTGACCGGTTTACATCGATAAAATAGTTTAGTTATCCGTGTTTTTTTTTCTTCTTTTCTTTTTCGTCCCTCATTTTTCAAGCTGTGAGGTTTTCCCTTTTTGCCATGGGCATTATCAGAAAATTCCAAAAATGAGGCGTTTCCAAAATTCTTTCAATTTCGCGAAATTCGTTTAATCTAACTTAATGTAACCGACTAATTCAGCGTAAACAGCTATATTGTGCCGTTGATGCAAAAACAAAATCTAAGACGGCGCACAGTGGAACAAGCTAATAGAAGAGGTCGGACATGGAATTTTTGGATACAATTTCAAAATTTCATGTTTATTTCGTTACAAATTCAATTTCAAGGGGTGTTTCTGAAAGGAAATTTCACGTAAAACCTCTGGAGCCATTCTCGAACTTTTTTGTTTCTTATTTTTGAAAATATAAGCTTTCAAAGTTTCCATGTCAAGTCCGACTTCTATCCTATGGACTCGGTCCACCCCGAGCGGCGTTTCAGAGGAAATCACAGTAAGTGCACACACGTCTCAAGGTTGATTCAAAGTACGTATGGTGGCCATGAAATCACCTTGAGAAGAGAATTCTGAGTGAACTCAGCATAAGAATATCCTTGGTTTCTAAAATGAACAGTTATTAGGGAAGCTATGACCAAATTACCCATAGTGACGGATTTAAAGTTAGTTAGAGGGGGGATTGGCTGTTGTCGAGGATCATGCAACATCTCACCGCGTGTATTGCTAATATGCTGCCGTGCTAAGGAAAAACGCCGTATGATCATTCGAGAGTTGCCAAATTTCCCTTGATAACATATGTATTTTTGACGACATTCATGCATATTTTTCCTCGAATTTTTCAGATTTTTAGATTGAATTGCGTGCAAAAGTGTCTGAAAAATTTGAAAAAAAATATTCACAAGTTTCCCAGTAAATTCGGTTTTTAGTGAAGGAAATTTGGCAACGTCTGAAGGTACTTACAGCGTTCTTCTTTAGCAGAATGGGTCTCAAAGGAAAACGTCGCGCGCCATCTTCTAAACAAAATAAGTGGGAAAGGGACCGGTTTCGAGACCGAAGGAAAAACAACTCAACAACTTTATGGAAAGTTCTCACAAGCCTGAAGAAACAGGAGACAGCAGCTCGGTGGCAGTTGGAGGAGCACATATCTGGTAAACAGAAGCCGGGCCAAATCGAGAAATATGCAAAGCTCACTCTTCGGCTCCAAAACATGTGTCAAGAGTTCGAGTCTCGCCCCGCTCTAAATTTTCTCCGAGGCGTTGCACATAATTTGGAGCTCCAGGTTCAGTTCAGAAGTTAAAGATATTATTCCAAGTTAATCCTATTTTCACCCTCAATCCTATCAACTCCCCTTCAAACCCTCAGTTATTCCCGTTATTCCATCCCTCATATTATTCCTATAACCAAAACTTTTCAAACACATCCAAATGAATGTGCGACGAATTTTCGACCTCGAAATGTATTTCTTTTAGCCAGTCCTGGACCTGGAAAAGTGTGATGAAAAAGTTAAGCCTCAAAAATTATCCTCGATATTTAACGCTCTCTTAGACCCCCTCCCCCAGAGCGTTACGTAATTTAGGGGCGGCACCAGACGCCATTAAATTCCGTTTTCCCACAATGGACCACTAGACAAGGTACGAATTTCAGCATTCTGATACATGTTTCGTAAATAAAATTCACGTAGAATACGATGCGCACAACAAACTTTACCGCAATTGGACTGAGTTAAGCAGAAAGGAACCAACCCACATTTTGGAAAAAATTGAGTTATGAGTGGTTTTGAACTCAACCACTGCTCTACTATCTATCGCCAAAAATTCAAAGTTTTTGTTGGAGCAAATTTTGCAGAAATTGAACTTGAGGTTTATCTTTTACATTGAGTCTTATGCAGGAGCCAAACTTTAAACCTCTTTTTCTCGGTTCGATCTCGATGTGGCTTGGTTCCTTTCAGTTTAACTCCGTCCAATTAACTCTTTACGAAGATATTTAATGAATTGAAACCACCCGCTCATGAAAACTCAATGCTTTACGTGATTCACATCGCGCGCTAAACGGTATCATGACAGTCTCTGCGATATAAAAATCTGGCAACCTCGATCTTGACACTTTGGCTCAGCTATAGCAAATTGCTTATATTTTGAGCTACACATGGTGGGAAATGAGCATTGCTCGATTGAGAAAGCTTGATGAAACCGTTGTAGTGCGCGATTTGACT
This sequence comes from Bemisia tabaci, assembly GCF_918797505.1. Classification (NCBI taxonomy): domain Eukaryota; kingdom Metazoa; phylum Arthropoda; class Insecta; order Hemiptera; family Aleyrodidae; genus Bemisia; species Bemisia tabaci. The sequence goes on along the minus strand of NC_092802.1, from coordinate 13,250,666 downwards.
CACGTAGAGCTTTGAGTTTCTTGTGAGCGGGCAGTTCAAATTCCTCATAACCAATGTGAAATAAACACGTTAATATCTTCGTTAGGTGCTAGTTTCAGTGATTTTTGTTGTGTGTATCGTTTTCTACGTGAAATTGTGGTCAAGGAACATGTATCAGATTGCTTAAATTCGTACCTTGTCTAGCGGTCCATTTCATTTTTGCATCTATATTGCAATCGTCGATTCAGCATATCAGATTTGTGGGTTTTTCCCCTCCAGACGTGGCAGCCGCGACCGGAGACGCTCACACTATCGACGCAAGTGACGAGCGGAATAAAACTTCCTCCGCTGAGCTGGAGCTATTATGCTCATTTCCGTTTCCGGCTCCGCGAGCGCCGAGGTGAAATGCATTCGCCGATTCCGATCTCGGATCCCGGGCCCTCCGCTCTCGATGGCCCATGAAATATGCTCCCGTAAATTGGGTCCGCGTTCCCTCCCCTCCCCCCGCCGCCCCCGCGGGAACCGCGCAACCCCCACCGTCGCACAGTGGATCGAGTCGACAGGAGAGGTCGGATATAATTTAAAAATTTTACAGCTTTAAAACTCCGTTTATAACTTTGAGATTCTAGGAGTGGTTCCATTGGTTCCATAGTGAAACTTTCTTTTGAAAGCACCACTTGAAATGTCATATGTGACGGAATTAACATACAAATTTTCGGTTTAAGTCAAAATGTTTGATTTTCTACACCCTAACCGCGCCACTCAGTGGACCAAGTCAATAGGAGAGGTCGGACATGATTTGGAAACTTTGAACGCTCATAACTCCGTTTATACAAAACTTTGAGGTTCTAAGAGTGGCTCCATTGGTTCCATAGTGAAACTTTCTTTTGAAAGCACCACTTGAAATGTCATATGTGACGGAATTAACATACAAATTTTCGGTTTAAGTCAAAATGTTTGAATATTTTTTTTCTCTTTTGAAGGAGCTACACCCTAACCGCGCCACTCAGCGGACCAAGTCAATAGGAGAGGTCGGACATGATTTAGAAACTTTAAACGCCCATAACTCCGTTTATACAAAACTTTGAGGTTCTAAGAGTGGCTCCATTGGTTCCATAGTGAAACTTTCTTTTGAAAGCACCACTTGAAATGTCATATGTGACGGAATTAACATACAAATTTTCGGTTTAAGTCAAAATGTTTGAATATTTTTTTTCTCTTTTGAAGGAGCTACACCCTAACCGCGCCACTCAGCGGACCAAGTCAATAGGAGAGGTCGGACATGATTTAGAAACTTTAAACGCCCATAACTCCGTTTATACAAAACTTTGAGGTTCTAAGAGTGGCTCCATTGGTTCCATAGTGAAACTTTCTTTTGAAAGCACCACTTGAAATGTCATATGTGACGGAATTAACATACAAATTTTCGGTTTAAGTCAAAATGTTTGAATATTTTTTTTCTCTTTTGAAGGAGCTACACCCTAACCGCGCCACTCAGCGGACCAAGTCAATAGGAGAGGTCGGACATGATTTAGAAACTTTAAACGCCCATAACTCCGTTTATACAAAACTTTGAGGTTCTAAGAGTGGCTCCATTGGTTCCATAGTGAAACTTTCTTTTGAAAGCACCACTTGAAGTTTAAAATGTGACGGAATTAACATCAAAATCTGCTGTTTGAGTCAAAAAATGTTAAATTTTTATCTCCTTTGGAGAAGCTACACCCTAATCGCGATACTCAATGGACCAAGTCAGTAGGAGAGGTCGGACATGATTTAGAAACTTTAAACGCCCATAACTCCGTTTATACAAAACTTTGAGGTTCTAATAGTGGCTCCATTGGTTCCATAGTGAAACTTTCTTTTGAAAGCACCACTTGAAGTTTAAAATGTGACGGAATGAACATCAAAATCTGCTGTTTGAGTCAAAAAATGTTAAATTTTTATCTCCTTTGGAGAAGCTACACCCTAATCGCGATACTCAATGGACCAAGTCAGTAGGAGAGGTCGGACATGATTTGGAAACTTTAAACGCTTGTAACTCCGTTTATACAAAACTTAGATGTTTTAAAAGTGGTTCCATTGGTTTCTTCGTAAAATTTTCTTTTGAGAGCACCCTTTGAAATTTAAAATGTGACGGAATTAACATCAAAATTTCCGGTTTAAGTGAAAATTCTTTAATTTTTTTTCTCCTTTGGAGAGGTTACTTTTTAGACCTCATAGCCCAAATTTAGCCGAGGGCTGAGTTGAAAATGCCACTTTTCAAAATTAAGCTACACCCTAGCTGCACCGCTCAGTGGAACAAGTTAATGGGAAAGGTCTGACAAAATTTGGAAACTTTAAACGCCTATAAATCCGTTCATACAAAATTTTGAGGTTCTGAAATTGGTGCCATTGGTCTCCTCGTGAAATTCACTTTCAGAAACACCCCTTGATAATTCAAATGTGACGAAATCAACAACATTTGCAGTTTTATTCAAGAATTGCATGTCCGATCTCTCTGATTGACTCTCTCCACTGTGCGGCAACACCCCTGTCGATGCGCTGTTTTGATGGAGGGTTGCGTTGGCGCCGATCCCAATTTTCGCCGGGATATAAGATGGGGTTATTTGCAAACCCCACCACTCCGAGGTAGGGTTTATGGGGGTGCTCGAGCTGCGGCGGCGAATATCATGGAATCATGTCTTGATGGCTCAGTCGCATGGGTGAACCAAAACAATAAACCCACGATTCTCTCAGATTTGAAGGGGTTAAGGATCCGGTCTAATTCTATTAACTTAATGTATCCAAACCTAATACGTGCCAAAATTTACACCTCGGAAAATTAGTTTTTATTCCTACGATGTAACGTTAACCGCGACAGAAGTTCAGTGGCGTGGCAGGCTTTGCGATATATCGATTAATTTTTAATGTAAATCTATGGGAAAGGGTCGTTAAGCAGGTGCAAGGATCCGGTCTTATTTTAGTAACTTAATGTATTGATACCAATTCGTGCCAAAACTTACACCTCGGAAAATTGGTTTTTATTCCTACGTTGTAAAGTTAATTGCGACAGCAATTCAGTGGTGTGGCATGCTTCGCGACGACAATCTGTCATTTAAATCAATGGAAAAGAGGTGGATAAGCAGATGCAAGGATCCGGTCTAATTCTATTAACTAAATGTATCATAACCCAATACGTGCCCAAACTGACACCATAGAAAATTAAAAATATTTGTATTCCTACGATTTAAAGTTAACTGCGACGGCAGTTCAGTGGCACGGCATGCTTTGCGATGTATCGATCAATCTGTCATTTAAATCTATGGAAATGGGTTGATGAGCAGGGTGTTCGCAACGCGCACCTTAAACATCGATTCTTTGCCATAGCTTCAAATGGGGAACTATCGAAAATTGATCATTCCTGCTTCGCCGCTGCGGCAGTTCAGCCAGCATATAGAGATCACAAAGTGAGGAAAAGTATCCAAAATTTTGTGTTAATATGGGGATTGAAACACGGATTAACACAAACTGTTGGTTAATTTTTTTGTGTTAGGTTTTTCTTTGAACCGAAATTTTGTGTTAAAAATCGGGGACCTTGTTAAAATTTACGCGGCAGCCACCAGGATTGAATCTGGATTGCTTCGGTGATGTATATCTAATGAGACGGATTCTCGTTGAATACTAAAGCATTGTGCAGCATTTTTTTTTTTTTTTTTTTTTTTTTTTTTTGTACGTACAAAAAGTATAATATGATATGAAATTAGACAAGATGTAATTCAGTTGGGATTCTGGTCAAATGCATCCACATGCGGTATACCGAAATCCTCCGAGTTGAAACATTGAGGGTGAGAATCAGTAGCGTGGCGTGAATGATCGAGAATCGATATTTTCCGATTTGGAGCTATTGTAGGGAATCGATTTCAAGGTGTTCGTTGCATACACCCTTTTCATCGATTCCTCGCCGTAGGTTTAAATGGCAGATCAATCGATATATCGCAAAGCGCGCCACGCCACTGGTGAGGATCGGATGGCTGTCACGTTCTCGGAAATGTTGGAATCCTGCATCCGGAAAACATGTTTACAGACAGTGCTATCGAAATGCTTACTTTGCGCTGAGTTCGTGACACAAAGCAGCAGTTGTGACGTAGAAACAGATGAATGGCCACCAGTGGCGCGGCGTGTTTTGCGATATATCGATTGTTATACCACTTAAATCAATGGAAAAGGATCGATGAACAAGGTGTTCGCAGCGAACACCTTAATAATCGATTCTTTACCATAGGTTTAAATGGCATAACAATCGATACATCGCAATTCACGCCACGCCACTGATGGTCACCGATGATCATGATATTCAAATGAATGTTAATAATCCGCATGGCCTTATCGTTCAAATTCAAAGTGCAAACATTGTGGCCGGTTATTTACTCACAGTTTATGCCCCATAAACGCTTGCACTGAGGTCGTTAAAGTATTGCTGATCCATCGTTGCCTTTCATCTTTGCATCCTTTTCCTGCCTCAGTTTTAGTTTCATTACAACTTAATAATATCAGCAACAAACTCATTAAGGGCTGTATATCGAGGGCTAAAGAGCGACATCATGCAGCTCTATTGCGGCTTTTCAAAATCTCCGCTCATATTTTATTTTAATCATCGTATTATCTAACGTTACCTTGTAAAAATGCAATTCGTTTAGTTTTAATTTTAAACCATGTAGATAGATGCAAGGAAATGCTTGTAGTAGTTACGCTTTATTTTAATAAAATTCCTTTAAAAAAAAAATAAAAAAATAAAAAAATAAAAATTCTACGAAAAGAACCAGTTAACATTATAGCTTTAATATACAGAAAATTTACTAATAGAAAAGAAAAATCAAAGGAGTTTTTAAGAAAATACTTTGACTCGTTTAAAAGAAAAGTATAAAGTAAACATAAAGTATGACTGAAAGTGTACAATGTCACAAATGGAGGTACGTGGTGTCTCCCGTACGGAAGATTGAATAAACGCAAAAGCTTGGTATTCGGATGGTCTCCTAAGTTTCAGAATAATGCGATGGTGATTTTATGATTCTTTCAGTGCGTGACTGGAATAATTATGCTCAACCCATTTTGTCCCATGCTTTCTGAGCCAAATAATTACCAACCGTGTGATTTGTGTTTCAGCTTTTCCAATCTATGCAATCATAACGATGGTTTTAAGTTTCGCTGTAGTGGTGCTGATTGGGGCCTCCTTATTTATTTATCGGTAAGTTGAACTTTTTTTCTCCGTTATTCCACGTCTGAGAATGAAGAAATTCATGATTGAATTGTATCAGCTGTCTCTGAGGAGAAACACGGTTTACTTGACAGATTTTTTCATCAAACGTAACGAATACCGTAAAGTAACGTACAACCTAAAGTAACGTATAATGTAAAGTAACGTATAACGTAAAGTAACGTATAACATGAAGTAACGTGAACTTTAAGTTACCTCACGGAGATGTGATGTGCGTACAATTTAGTTCTTGGAAAAATATGAGCCCTAATTCTACACAGCATTCGTGCTATTCTTGAAGAACCTACAGTTGCAGTAAGTATGTACTCACTGCAAAGTTTCCACTCGCATATTTTACATCCACTTGGATATCTTCAGGCGTTTTTAACTGAAAATTTCACTCATCCTTTCTGATTACATGATAGAAAAATAACTTAATCGGCCCGAAACATTTACAAAGAATTAACTTAAAACGGGACTAAGGCCGCAAATAATAAAAAGAAACACATAAAATAAAGTAAAAAGCCCGGGACGTTTCGCAGGGATCACACCCGCATTTTCAGCCGGCAAAACAAGAAATTAAAAGAAGGACTTTAAGAGCCCCACCGTTGTTATTGTTGGACTCAAACTGACTATTGTGAGACTCATTCTGATTACACTTCAAAGGCAGCAAAAGTTTGAATCGGAACCCTGCAGTCATATTCTTGTAAAAAGTTGGATTATTTAAGTTATCTTTGGAAACTCTGAATGGAGTTAAGTTCTTTCGTCTGGGAGGCTATACATTTCTGAGGATCACGTAGATATAGCCAGACAGTCCAGTCACCACGACCTTTCTTTTTCCTCTTTCTTGGCTCTTTCAAATAAGTATAAGGATTCTCTGCTTCAAGCGTAAACACAAATTGCAAGCCGATGCTCCAAAAAAGAAAACTTATCAGGGACGAGCCATATCTCAATGTTTCAATTTTTTACAAAAAAAAACCTTCGTTCCTAAGTACTGAAAGCAACAAACCGTCACCAAATTTCGGTAAAAAGTCCCGTACTCCATTTTGAACTACGGCAGAAATTTCTGTGAATCCTCCGCTCCGACATCCATGAAAGTCTCTTCGACGGATTCCCGCCCAACTTTACGCGAACTTTTGATGACAAAGTTTACTTGCCACACGTGAGCGCTGTCCCACGACGGGGCTTTTCCAGTTCGTCGTGTTTTTAGAGATGTTGCCGGGGTCATTTCCGTGTATTTTGCAGTTGGAAAGTCGTGTTTACTGTTTGTCAGCATCTTCCCCGTCATGATTGCCAACTTAGCATAAAAAAATGGAAGACACTTCAATGGATCACATTTGGACCGCGTTAAACAGAAAGGAACCAAGCCACATCAGCTATTGCCAAATTCAATTGGGCAGTTTAATTTTTTACATGAAAACGGTTGTGCGGATTTTTGTGCAAATTTCAGTGAATTTTCTCCACAACACAAGGCAAATTCCTTAAAATTTTCAGAGGAATCCACAGCATTTAATTGCCCCTTTGAATTTGGCAATAGCTCATGTGGCTTGGTTCCTTTCTGTTTAACGCGGTCCATTTAGCAAAAAGAAACCACCGCAATTACATGCAGGGTTTTCAAAATCGTGCAACTTTTTCTTTTCCTTTAAAAATCATTAATATAAACTTCGAAGGATTCTGCCTTTTTCTATTTCACTCGAGGGGAAGTGTCCCCTCCCGGACTCTCTTCCCCACCCGGTGACTGACGCTGCGCTGTGCTGAACGGTTCAGCCTGAACCTTTCCCCTACGTCTGACCGTTCCCCACTCCTCTGTCAATCGAACCATATGCCACCGCTTACGTATTGTCGCTCGCCCACCCAGGTACCTACCGGCCAGCGGTCAGTTGATGATAAATCTCGCTCATGCTCCTACGCAGCTACGCATTGATTACCTACGCCAGCGAATTACTTTCCAAGTAATTAGAATTTCTTCGATAATAGTTTTCTTTATTTATTCGACGGTATTTTTTCTCTGTTCTACTGTGATTTCCTTGGTTCTCTACTGTGTTTGACTGTGTTGAAATTTATATTAATACTCACACGGAGAAAAAACTTCGTGCATGGGACCCGACGTTGAGATCATATGAATCTCTTAAAACTTGAGGTCCAGCTGCCAAAATTCGGGTCAGAAATCTGAAACACTTCGGTATGCACCGAGTACTTCAGATGTGTGACCTGAAACCTTCGGTATATACCGAACTACTTCAATTGTCTGACCCGAACTTCGGCAGATGGACCTTAACTTTTCGGATGCGTGATCCGAAAACTTCAGAGATCCATATGATCTCAGCTCCGGGTTCCATGCACAAAATTTTTTCTCCGTGTTTCCTTTTAAGGGACGCAACTAAAATTTCAGTAAATTTTTTCAGAAAAGTAAAAAAGTGGCTAACAATGGTTCCTCACCTTCTCGTGGTGTTGGCTGTTTTACTAAGTGGGAACCGTCCATAAGATATAGTCTATTTCTTGCCCTGCCATTATTATTCTACAAGTTAATTGTGGAATGAGAATTTCATAATGTTTTCTATGAAATCTTCAAAATATAGTGATAAAAAATTTGCAACTACTACAAAATCGGCTCGCGAAGCGAGCCGAATGTCACTCGCGCAGCGAGTGACCGGGGTCCAGGGGGCGTGGCCCCCGGCTAGGCGTGACGGGCGCGCGAAGCGCGCCCAGAACGGCTAGTACTTAATATGTGTACGGTATTAAAATTTACACAATTATTTTCCTTTAAAATTAACAATTCGTTGGTGTAAAGTAAAAACTATTTGCTATTCTGGAAGATTTTTCAGATAATTGTAAAGTAGCAACGTTTTTACAACACTGTAATTGCGCCAGTTTCTTTTGGCTAGATGCGATCCAAATATATTCACAATGGACTACCAGACAAGGTACACCTTTGAATAACAATATTAGGAACCCCCCCCCCCCCCTCCCACACAAACTTTATTAAAATGTAAAAAATTTAAAACACTCACGTCGTATCTTTAAAATACGGACGCGTTTCGTCCATTCAGACCGAACTCCGAAGGGACGCTCAGGAATGCCGCTGATGATGTTCGCCCTGCACGGGCAAAACGCGTCCATATTCTAAAAATTTTCCATGCACGTGAATGTGTCAACTTTTTTAAATTTTGAGGTATGAATTTATTCATCACTCTGACATGTTCCCTCTTTGAAATTTCACGTAAAATACAATTTGCGCGAAGAAAATTACCGAGTCGAATCCCAACCAAGATTAAGAAGGCTTAATTTTGCAGTGGTTACGGAAAATTTGAATTCCCCGCTCTCAAATACTAAAACACCCGTCTACTTGAATCGAATCGCGCAATCTGACTGGTTTGGAAAGCTTATCATTGAGCAATGCTTCATTTCAAGCCTGCGTTTTTCAAAGTGTAAGTGCAACGTGCTGCAGCTAAGCTAAAGGGTCAAGTTTAATGTCATCATATTTTTCGACTGCAAAGACAGTTATTTTAACGTTTAGAGTGCGATTAAACTCTTGCAGATTTATGTTTTTTATGAGAGAGAAGTTTGATTTCTTGCATTAAAAACGTTGATATCTTGCTTAAAAGTTACTCTTAGTAGTTTTGGTCGTATACATTGTGTTTCACTTGAAATTCTGATTCTTTTTGCACCTTGTCCATTTGTTTATTCAAATAGTCCTCTATTTTTTTTTAAGATAAATCATCTGAACATTCACCGTGCTCTGCATGAAGAGTGATGGAAAAGTTTGAACTTTAATTTGTACTCACAAAGTCTGGTGCTTTATTTGTATCCTGGAGTACGGTTTAACTGGAAGCTTTCCTGGAGAAAACCATAAAACCCTTCCAAGTTCGAATTTCAGCTGCAATAGTTTCTTATAAGCGTTGAGTAGTTACTGTACGCTCAGACCTTAAGCAGCATATTCATGAGCACTGTGGCTTTGAGAACTGGGTGAATTCCCAAATGCTCGATCCGTCGCGACTAATAGCGCTGAATGATAAATCATTGCAAAATCGGAGGGGTGTTAACCTGACCATTTATACTCGAACCGCAACAGTTGTCACAGTTTGCAGCCCTGTTGTCACTCTGCTTCTATCTTTTGATCTTACTAAAGGCCATTATCAACCCTAAATGGAGTTCATTTTGCGATTAGAAACTGCAATTTCTGGCTCAGAAATAAAGCAACGTATGTACCATTAGCTTCCCAGTGCACATTAATGGTTTTATGGACGAGACAGAAATTCTAGTTCTTTTTATCAAAATGAAGTCCAAATGAGCTTCAAGACACACGGAGAAAAAAACCTCGTGCATGGGATCCGAAGTTTAGGTCATATGGATCTCTGAAGTTTTCGGATTGAGCATCTGAACACTTTAGGTATAGCTGTCGAGGTTCGGATCACAAATCTGAAACTTCAGCACTTACATCTGAAGTGCTTCAGATGTGAGAACCGAAGTTTTTCGGATGTGAGAACCTAAGTTTTTCGGATGTGAAAACCGAATAAGTACTTTAGATGTAAGAACTGAAGTTTAAGATGTGTGATCCAAACCTCAGGAGCTGGACCTGAAGTGTTCAGATGCTCAATCCAAAAACTTCAAAGGTACATAATGACCTAAACTTCGGGTCCCACGCACGAAGTTATTTTCTCCGTGTAAATTGAGTTCATTTTGCGATTAAGAACTGCAATTTCTGGCTCAGAAAAAAAAACAACGTACGTACCATTAGCTGCTCAGTGCACATAAAGTGGTTTTATGGATGAGGCAGAAATTGTACTTCTTTTTATCAAAATGAAGTCCAAATGAGCCTCAAGACAGGGTCAAAGTTAAGGCCGCAATCAGAGTCTTTCCAGAGGCGACCCCGATATGAGTAACACTGTGAATAAGAGATTTTTAAAATAGCCTCGAAAATAGCATAATGTAATAGACATTTTCCACCAACCTCAAGTAAAGTTTAGTTTTATAATGCTGATAATTCATCTTTACAAAGGATTACAACGCTTTGCCGCTACAAAAAATACACGATAAACTGGGAAATAAGTCTTTTGGATCCAGAGTCCTGACTCTCATAACATTTGACTAGAAAAAATACTCTTGATTAAATCAGGTTTGTGCCTGAATTGAGAGTCAAGCCTCCTAATCAAAGCGGATTTCCTTTTAATTCCAGAAAAAATCCGATTGAATCAAGATTATTTTTCCTTGTCAATTTTTTGATGAGTCGGCACTCTGGATCCAAGAGACTTTTTTCCAGTTTTTAAGACAGAATAATTTTTGAATCTTGTAGAATTTAAGGTAGGTTTGCACCCTCATTAAATTGTTCTCAAAATCATAGATCTTTTTTACTGTATTTTGTACTTTGTGCAATGACGAATCAATGTAAACATTCGTAAGGATTCACTGACAGAGATATGAGGCTTCTTAAGAACCTGTTGCAAATGCAAAGCTAGGAGTAGTCGCAGGAATTGATTGGGGGTTATTTTATACTTATTTTTTACCACTCAATTTCCACTGCTCTTTAATCGGGGATTCTTGAAATTATTTACCGTAACTTTTTAAGTTAGTTAACGAGCAGACAGACCATTCCTAATGCTATTGTGCATTGATCTTACTTTAAATTCAATTTCGGAAATATTTGACGGCTGCAGATTTTATGTCAGTAAATATTTCAAAATGCATTATCATAATATTGCCTTTATAGACCGGATAATAGTAGGTATGGGATAAATTGAAGCAAAAATCACTCAAATATGGTTAGACTCAATTTTATTAAGTCATTTAAACCAGGAACAAGCTGTTTCAGGCACCAATGTGTAACCAGTACAAATCAGGCACTTTCTAGTAGCATGGTTTCGGGTAAGCGGGCTCGGCGCAAGGTGCAGGGGGGCAGACCTCTTCGACGATGACGGCGGCAGGGGCGATTGCTTCGTTGAAAGCGGGGGCGGCGTACTCGTCGACAACAACCGGTTTCTGGGAGTAGACGTTGAGGGCGGCGGACTGCTTGTGCTTGATGATGTAGGGCTTGCCGAAGTAGTTGATCTCGTAGGGGACAGATTCGTGGGCGATCACTCCAGGCTCCTTGTACATGATGTTAGCGGGGGCAGGCAGCACGGACTTGATGACGACGGGTTTGATCTCCGGTAGGGGCGGCTTCGGGCAGGACACCTTGGAGTAGACGGGCACCGGGTTGGCGGCGGCGAGGTTGAGGACGGCCAGGGCGGCGACGACAGCGACGAAAGCCATTTTGGAGAGATGAGGTGGTGTTGCTGATTGAAGAGCTAGAAGCGAGTGATGCTTTTCCAGATCGAATGTTCAGCTTTTATAGAGGTCGAACTTTCGATCCTCGAAGATGGAATTTTGGAAAAGTTACGTCAAGGTAAAGATTGTTTACCGTCCGGAAGATAGGAATCAGGGCTCGAAGATGATAAGTCATTGTTTCGGCGGCGGGCATGGCGCTCACGTTCGAAGCAGATGTGTTTCGTGAAGATTGTTTGTTTAGATCTGATTGTGATTTTTGGAGTTTGGCATCACGCTTGCAATGAGGAAAACCGCCGAATTTTTTCGGCGAGTGAACACTCACCGGTCGCAGACAGGCCTCGGAAAGATTTTCTTAAGAAGCTGAAGACCATGGAGAACAATTATAGACCAAGAAAACAAAATGGGCCACCAGACAAGGTCTGAACTAGAGATAAACGTCACATGGTTTCTCTTCAAAATTTTGCATAGAAATCGAATCACACGACGAGAAGTTCCGAAACTATTTCCGGAATGAAGTATTAACAAGTATTTTCACAATTATCATTATCAGTTTTGTTAAAACAATTAATAAAAACCGAGACGTTTCGCCTCACAACTGAGTCATTTTCAGTCGGAAATACAGTAACAATTAAAAAAATAAACTAGATGATGCACACAACAAACGAGAAAAAATGAAATTGCTGATTTAACAATTTTGTATTCAAAAAAGTGTCCGACACATTTCAATGTAGATTTTTTAATAAAGACATGTTATTTAACCACGGGCATTGTTGAATTAGCATTTTTCCCTCGTAAAATCTACATTGAAACATGTCGGACACTTTTTTCAACAATTCAAGGTGATTCGATGGACGCCATATTTTCGGCATGCGATATATCGCATCAATTGGTTCCATTTTTCAGCTACTCGTCATTTTTCTCCAATTTTGAGATCGAAATTCTGTTGTCAGGAGACTAAAGCACTCACTTACCAGTTTTTACAAATAAATTCAACGTAATAAAGGCGTGGTTTTTTTAGAGAGAAAATATCATTCGAGTGCAGATTCGATATCAGTATCAAATGCGATGTTTTCTCCCTAAAAAAACCAGGCCTATATTACGTTGACTTTCTTTGTTAAAATTGGTAAGTGAGTGCTTTAGTCTCCTGACAACAGAATTGCGATCTCAAAATTGGAGAAAAATGACGAGTAGCTGAACAAATGGAACCAATTGATGCGATATATCGCATGCCGTTCTGACACAAAATATGGCGTCCATCGAATCACCTTAAATGTCATATCAGCAAGATCATTTTTCCGGTGCAACTATTTAGTCACCTTGAACCTTGGTTGTGAACATGATTCCTATATTTATTGCAGAGATCTCCGCAACTGTTGGAGACGGAGAAGATTCTCATTGGGTAGGAGGTCAGCGGTTTGCTGGGAGCGGACTCGTTTTTTATGGCGACGAGTGAAATTGAGGCTGTGAGTGGCCCATTTTATTCTCGATGTCGTTCAAGCACAAGAGTCCTTACTTTATCATGACTTTCATTTTATTCTTTTTTTTCAAAATTTCCGGGTGCTTGATGGAGAATTTGGAATCAGAGAGTCTCACACGTAAAGTCCATGGTCCGGTCAAGTATTACGCAAGCTGCATTGAAAAAAACACTTCTGTTCACAGGGCTCCTGCATTTCTTTTGTAACAGTCACAGAAGCTTCCGTTATGAGAACAGAGTACTCTGTTCCCACGACCGAAGTTCTGTTCTCACAACAGGAAAATTCTGTAAGTGTAACAAAGAAACTGCAAAAAAAAAATGCTATTTGTTTGGCCTTTTCCGTTATTTTCTGAAAAGTGTGGGGAAAAATTGTGAAAATATTTAATAATTATTAGTGAGAGAGGAGAAGAGATACCACAATATATGTAGTAATCATTAGTAAGAGAGGAGAAGAGATAGAATAATATAGTTAATAATGTTCTCGCCAGTCTTACTTAATTCAACTGGAAGGGGGAGAGAGGGATGCTTGAAGTTTTTTGCAAGTACTTTATAAGGGAAAAAAGGGTCAAGATTTCAAGAAATCGACCCAAATTCTGTACATAATACTTGAACTGTCCTTGAGACGACACAATCGATCTTCCACAATTCCATTCAAATTAAGTGAGAAGAAAGAGATCCTAATTAAAGAGGACCATCCTCAAAATTCTGGAAATATCTCTAAACCTAATAAAAATGTATACACAAAGACCGAGCTTCTTGGATCCTTCAGCAAGTGCCTCGAAAAATAATGGCAATCAAAAAAATTATAATTAGCGTCTACAATTTAAATTTTTCGACAGAAAAACTGTAAAATTCCAGTGTTCCATTGAACCAACAAAGATCATTTAATCAAGTCAGACTGTTCAGTATCTGAAACTAAAGTCAGTTTGTGAAATCAAACTCCTAAGTATCTGAAACAAAACTGCTAAGCTCGTCAGAGCAAAATTTTGACTTAATCAAACAAAACCTACACCTCAGTTTCTGTCGAGTCATATCCGAATAATATTCAGCCGAGATTATGCACCAAAAGTTTGATGTGACATACTGTGCGACACGGGTGGAAAAATTAAACAGTTTTGTTGAATTAGAACACTGAACATTCGATCCGTGAGACTCAACATGATTTCAGTTCATTGACTCACGGTCCCTCCTACAAGCATAAATAAGGTCATATAAAGTCAGTAAGGACTTTTGGCACGTAAACAGTCACTCCCTCTCCTGCACCCGTTTGATCGTAAAACGAGCTATGTCGTTCTCCTGCATGGTAGAAATTCGAGTATGCTGTAAAGTGGACTTCATTTTGCAAAAGCGAACTTATATTTTTGGCATATCCATCTAAAGTGCCTGTCCAGGGAAACTAATGAATTATAAGTCATTGACTAAGTAACGTATCTTAGTAAGTACGCAGTAAGGACTAAGTAACGTATCTTAGTAAGTACGTAGTAAGGACTAAGTAACGTATCTTAGTAAGTACGCAGTAAGGACTAAGTAACGTATCTTAGTAAGTACATAGTAAGGACTAAGTAACGTATCTTAGTAAGTACGCAGTAAGGACTAAGTAACGTATCTTAGTAAGTACGCAGTAAGGACTAAGTAACGTATCTTAGTAAGTACGTAGTAAGGACTAAGTAACGTATCTTAGTAAGTACATAGTAAGTACTAAGTAAGGTAGTCTTGTAACGTATATCGACGGTGAAACTACTAATTCACCCCGCATCTCGTTTGCAGTGTTTCAAAATCTCCGCTCCCATTTTATTTTTTCGAAGGAAAACAAATTATTAACCGAGATACGTACGGTCTGGTAGTTTCTGAAATGAACCGAAAATATTAGTTTTTTATTGTAAAATGTAGTGCCACAGGTGTTTATAAATAAATCTATACTAGGGCCCACGAACGATGATCCCTGAAAAATCGGGCGAATAAACGCATGGACCATGTAAATGACAACGCTGCAGGGTCGAGCACGCACATCGACGAGACTAGGTATTGTGAACGCGGAAAGCTATTGTATGCGAACTGCTGCTATTCTACCCCTATCTTCAGGTCAAAATTCTTCATAGGAAGCCCTTTCGTAAAGGATCAATTTCTTGTAATTTTGCCCCAATCTCTTCGTCCATTACATGGTTGGATTGCTCGTAAAATTCTGAGCTAAATCATATACAAGTTGGATTTTGCAATCGCTAGCGATAGCAATATTCGTCATGGGAACGTTAGCTTCTGGGATATGAAAATATTAAGGTACAGTTCGTTTGTAGTATCTTCTGAATTGAAGGGACTATGTAATTTTGTGTTGACATCTCTTTTTTAACATTTTTAATTATTTTCTTTGCATACAAGAAAGCTGTTATGTACCAATTATTTATTTTCGTTGAATTATATATGGTTTTCGGAAGTTAACGCATTTAAGTTTCAGGTTCGCTTTTTCGGCGTAAAGTATACATAAGGTATCCCGAAAAACTTGTTCTGTAACTTCGAAAGTAAGATAGATACAGACATGATCTTGATCTCATTTTAAAGATCAACTCAATACCTATCGATTAAAACCAAGATCAGCTCAATCGGATAAAAATTGACCGAGTTATGGCAATTTGAAATCAGCGAGGAAAGTTTACGCCTACGGTTTTTAAGGAAGATTCTTCATCGCCGTAAATCGAAAAGTCGGCCGATAAAGTGATGCTTATTGTGTTTTTTTATTTTCGAGGTGTCATTTATCAACATTTTGTACCATCAAACACAACAGTTGACAGTGCGTATTATTGCAAAGTACTAAAGGAGTTGAGAATGCACATTTCCCGGAAACGGTCGGACTTGAAAGCTTCGTGGATAGTCCATCAAGACAATGCGCGGCCTCACACATCGAGCTTAACACGTGAATTTATGAGTAAAAATGGAGTTGAAACAATCCCTCATCCCCCTAATAGCGCTGACTTGGCTCCATGTGATTTTTGGATGTTTCCCACGTTTAAAAAGGAGCTTCGCGGACGAAGATTCGTATCGAAGACCGAAATTCAGAATGCAATTCAAAACTTCTTCAACTCCATCCCAGAGGAAGAATTCAGGAAAACAATGTTGGATAAGTGGCAAGAGCGCATGAAAAAGTGCATCCGGTTTGATGGACGGTACTTTGAAAAGCAAAAGGAAATTATGGGAGATTCGAAGGAAAGTGGATACGAATATTAACTTTTTGAATCCTGGTAAGCGAAAAATCTTCCTAAAAACCGTAGGGGTAAACTTTCCTCACTAATTTCAAATTGTCATAACTCGGTCAATTTTTATTCGATTGAGCTGATCTTGGTTTTAATCGATAGGTATTGAGTTGATCTTTAAAATGAGACCAAAATCATGTCTGCATCTATCTTACTTTTGAAGTTACAGAACCAGTCCCGGTACTTTTGGGACACCCTACGTATGATATTTTTACTCTACACATATGTCCGAATACGCATCATAAGGGACCTATGTGCTTCCTAAGTTGCCAAGTATTAATTATTGTTAGATTATTGGTCTAAAACATTCAATACAACCAGTAAAAATTAGCTGTCCCCTACGAGATTCGAACCCCCGCTCCCACAAAAAGTGAAAATCTCTCAGGGTCAGAACGGTGTTGTAGTTATCTGAACTATCTCGCCGCTCGGATACGGGAGGAGAAAAAGAGAACAGTTAAGTGATCTCGGACGCTGAGCGGGGCTTCACAAAAGACGTCCTTGAGATTTCAACGGTTCGGCCACTGGCGTGGTAAGAGAAAACGGATCAAGCCCATTACTCTGTGAGACATTGTTTACCTATGCTGTCATGTGTCACAAGGTTCATGTCAGAATGCATTTGCGATCGCGGCAGTAAACTGGGGCAATATTTCTGTATTCATGGATTAAATCCATCAATCGAGTTCTGATTTTGGCTCATATATCCGTAACGGGTCCTCCAGAACAATTTTCCGCCTTGTACGATGGTTATTATTTCTTTATATCTATGTTTAAAATTTGAGGTGGGATAATGGCGGCTTCTCAAGAGCAACGAGGTAGGCGATCTTTTGCACCAACGAACAGAAAACTGATGGCGAAAAATAACCAATCAGAACCTCCCAAAAAAAAGAATTTGCCTAAAAACGGAACTTCGTGGTTCTGCGCAGATTTACCAGTCAGACACGACATCTCGAGGTGGAAAAAAACTCGCTGAAAGCAAATTTTAGCAATCAACACAACTTGACGTAGAGACATGATTGGCTAAAAAATACAACGGTTTTTGATACATCGGAAAATCAACCGAAAATCGGAGACTGGGCGAAACGCTCAAGGTCGCAGAGGTATAGGGAATCCCATAGCGAAAGCAACGGAACGATTCTAATATCATGGGGAACTCCGTTCCCATGACAATAATTGTGATATACAATTCTTATTTTTTCCTTCTTTTTCCTTTTTGAAGCGAAGACCAATTTTTATTTATAACATCGTATCTCGAACTGTAACTTTGCTGCTATTTGACCGATTTTTATAAACGAGGCCTCTTTTTACTCGTGTTTTAAAGGAGAGTAACGAAACACTTGCTAAAAAAATGTTACACAACTTCCAACAAATTTTGGTTTTTTCTAGCGGGAGGGTGAGATTGTAAATTACGCGTAAGTAATTAGGGTTCGATTGTGGCTCGGTTCGGTATTGTCCCCGAACTCGAGACTCGGTTCGGGCCGGGGTGTCGCTGTTGCCAGTGTTTGCAAGAAATACCCGCGGCTCAGGGATCATCGTTCGTGGGCCCTAGTATATAACATCATTGAAAATCGATCCTAAATGAAGGCCGATTACCGGTCTGTAATTTTAAGGGAGGATGCGATTTTGAACCCCAAGTCATATTGCATTGCTGATCTGAAAACAAAATTCGTAAAGCGTTCTGGGAAAAATCGGCATTTACAAATTCCATCAAGGATGAAGAGGGTCTACAAAAGTCCGATGAGGACAGTAAAGAAGCGCAGCAGAACTTGACGATAAAATTCCGATCATAGAAATCAGATCAAATTATCTTGGGCAGTAGCTCCATTTTACATTTTTTTAAATTTCCATGTAGAATGCTGGCAATTTGAGGGATTAAAAGTCCTGAGAGGTTCACGTGCATAAACGTGAACAAGGAAATTTGCCGTTGTGGCAACACTGCAATGGTTTGATTGAGTTAATAATTTGATAATTGATTTTTTTATTCTTAATTGGATCCCGGATCGTTCAGGTATCAAATTGCCTTTAATTGAAAACTAATTCAGGTGAAGGTCGGAATCACGTGAAAAAAAGCCAATCCGAGACGATTATATTTAAAAAAAAAAAGCACACACTTCGTTGAGGTCGGTTTGATTTTTTGTTTGCTTTAATAAAAAATATTCATTTTATTCGGACACAAATGTTTAGTCCGAATTATTATTTTCATTTTCATTAACTTTATCGAGTTTATCAATTTGTATCCATTTCATTCCTTTTATACGTGTATGATGCAACAATGGCTGGAAAATGAGGGCTTACGCCCCAATTTAAGGGAAAAGAACAAAATAATATTAAATCAATGAAGGTTGTAGTATTTATGACTTACCAGAGAGACGCAATTTTACATCCAAAATACTTTATCAGCATGTAATTATTTACGGTTTATATATGTACCTGTACTCGATAGGCCAGATGGGCGCGCACGTAGGGTGACATGTTGTCGGAGTTAAGGTAGTGTTTCTTTTCCCGCAAAGACCTTTTAAACAGTTAGACGCTTTGTAGGTGCCAAAATACCATCTTAAACAAGGTTTTTGTCAGTGATGAACAACCTAATCAGCCAAAACACATATTAATACAACAACTTAATCTGGGGAAAAGCTGCAACGCACACAAATCAGAAGATCAAGAAACCCGGGAAGTCTCAAAATAATTTTACAATTTAATTTTCCACCGGAATAAAAGAGCGAAAAAGGAGTCGTCAACATCACGGAAAAAATTAAATTGCTGATTTAACAATTCAATTGCGAAACACAGTTACTGCAATGTTTCAATGTAGATGTTACAAAAAAAAATGCTACTCTAACCACACTATTGGTTAGATTAGCTTACAATAGTGGTTAAAGTAAAGCATTTTTTTTTTGTTGTGAAATCTACGTTGAAATATTGCAGTCACTTTTTTTTCAGCAATTTAATTCTTAAATTAGCAATCTATTGTTTTCCGTGATTGACTCAGACAACGTTGTTTCGGTCTCGCAATAACAACAAATCGACGACTCCTTTTTTCGCTTTCTTGGTTCCAGTTGAAAATGAAATTGTAAAGTTATTTCGAAACGTCCCGGATTTTTTGATCTTTTCTGATTTTATGGGTTTTGAAGCCTTTTCCCCAGGTTGAGCTCTTGTTGTCAATATTTTGTAGATAATGTACGATGGGAGAGCTCGTTTAAGCTGCAACATCAGATCATTCCGCGCGCAATACAAAGTTCTTCGTGGGCGGATCAGGGAACGAAGGGTAGATTTGATGCGCCGGGCGATATCCACATACGTCCCTTGTGACGACAGACTGAGATTTTACTTCCGTATCGGGTCACAAGCTCAGACTAAAATGAAAGCACAGTGTCACCATGGTTGCCGCTTGTGTCTTTTAGAGGCAAAATTCCTGACTTTCTAAGCAATGTACAATTGAATCGCATTTAGCAAAAATGAACCAACGCGAATACAGTGTTTTCAAAATTGTGGAACTTCCTCTTATCTTTTAAAAATACTCAATTTATGGATGGACAGTATTAAAATTCACACATTCACAAATTCGAACAGACACATTTCAGTCTTTACAAATTGAAAACAACAACATGAAATAATCAAATATAACTATTGGTTCCACTAAGATTTTAAGACGCTGAAGATTTTACTTATTTTGCCAGCTTTAAATTGCTATTGTGAAGGGTAATTAAAAAAAAAAAAAAAAAAAAAAAAAAAAAAAAAAAAAAAACTTTTCGCCAAATGATGAACGTGGACCAAGTTGTTAAGAAAAGAAATCAAATGAAATTTGGCTACTTATGACTGATGAATGTAGAAGCGAGGACTTTCCTACGCGAATTTTTGCAAATCAGGTAAGGATCGCTGAAGCAGTTAATCACCACCTCCATCTTTAGTTATCATTAGGCTATTCTAAGCAGTAACTTCCGAGCATAACTCTTACACTGTAGGGAAAATAGAAGTGACGGCTCTCTAAATAATTGTAACATCTCTGTTTACAATGGATTTAAAGCGAGGAAAAACTATACTGCCAACTTGCAAGAAGCGATCTTACATCGAAAAGTCTAGAAATCAACCTCTAAACAAGCTATAAGTGTTCACGATTGAGATGTTGCATGTGTGAGGAATTCGCGATTTGACTATTGATTCTTACGTAAAAGTTCGCGAGAAACACGATGGTTCCATTGATTTTCTCTGAAATCAACTTCAAAGCTTTTTTTGGAGGGAAGCAAAAACTATTTGCTCTTCTTGGAAATTCTTTAGATAATTATGCAGAAGCAACATTATTACAACACTGTAATTACGCTGGTTCCTTCCCTAGTAGCATGATTCACTTTCCCCTTCCTAACAAACGTATAAGGAATTAATACCGGTTATATAATCACCATTTTAACTAAAGTTTATATATCGTGTATATAAGTTTTATATAAAATGCCCATGAAAATAATTATTCATATTTTCAGAAGATAACGTTTATATAAAATTTATATAATTGAGGAAGGGTTTTTATAAATTTTCTTTATACGTATAGTATCCTTTTGCTTAATTTGCTTATTATAACTGTTATATAAATGACCTGAATGACTTTAACGTAAACCTATCTCATTTTCATGAATGATGATGATGATCTCATTTCAATGAACACCCTCGACTCTCGGACTGCGTGGGATAGGTATTATTAGAGGTACTAATGGCTCCGAGACGAGTTAAAAGGGGATATCTCGGCACACAATCCGAGGAGCCCTGTTACCTCAGTTGGTAGCGTGTCTGGCTCATAACCCTGCCCAGTTAGACAGCAATATTTTAAAAATATTGAAATTTAATATATTTTTAAAATGTTTTTCATGTATTTTTAAAATATTTTCAAAAGTACTTTTGAAATACAATCAATGAATATTTTTAAAACATTTTAAAAATATATTAAAAATATAAAAAATTAAAATTTTTAAAATAATATTTTATAATATTTATAAAGTATATCATAATTATTTTTGTTAATATTTTAAAAATATTATTAAATATTATTTTAAAAATTTTGATTTTTTTTAAAATGTTTAAATTAATATTATAAAAATTTAAAAAAAAGGAAATGATAATAATAATAAATAAATAACATAAATACATCGACATAAATTCAAACTAGAAAAAGGCCCAAATAATTAAAACTGGAAAAAGACGCAATTATAAAGTTAAAAAATAGAGAGAGAGAGAGAGTTAAAAAAATGAGAGTTAAAAAAAAATAGAGAGAGTTAGAAAAAATGATAGTTAAAAATCATGATAGTTAAAAAAAAGAGAGAGCTAAAAAAATGAGAGAGAGTTAAAAAAAATGAAAATGAAAAAATTACATCATGAAATAAAAAACAATAAATAAATAAATAATAAATAATAAAGTCTGGTAAAATATCATAAGAATCCGTCAATAAACAAAATATTACGGACTCAGAGGCCTGCGATAGTTAAGAGATTGAATTTAGGGGCCCGTTCATATCAAGCCTGGCTGGTCTGGTGGTAAAGTACTGGACTTCGGATTGCAACTCCATCCCGAAGCGTGGGTTCTAATCCCGACTAGGACGGCGCGGATTTAAGGTAAGTCACAACTCTACGATGATCCACCACCTGGTAGTAACGCATATGAAAACTTGCACACTTCATAACTAGAGTGCGCTACCAGCCAGGAAGAATAATGAAAATTCATTTTATACACTCTTTGAATTTGGTTATATAACTTTTATACTAAGGGTTACATAATAAAATAAGTTTTTTAGTAAACTTTTAACTAAAAAACTTTACATCCATTACATAAACAATGAATATTCTTTAGCTTGTGGTTATTTACGGTTTATACTTTTAAAAACAAATTTTTTATATAACTCTGCTACTAGGGTTTTTGCTGAATGCGATCCAAATAACTCGCATTGCGGTTGGTGCAGTGCGAGAAGTATTCATGCAGTCTTGTAGGCGCTAATATGCGTTTGACGCCGACCACGCTGTTTGGCGCAATGGAGATGTTGCATGTGTGAGGAATTTGCGATTTGACTATTGATTCTTAAGTAAAAGTTCGCAAGAAATACAATGGTGCCACTGGTTTTCTCTGAAATCAACTTTCAAGCTCAAAAAAAGCTCTCAAGTTGAGGCCAAAATGGAGGGGATATCCCACGCTACCCTGAGAGTCTACCTCTACATCAAGACGAACTCTCCATGCAAAGATAGGGAGCAAATACCTTAGCAGGGTTGCTGTGTTTTCAGTTTTGGAGTCCCCAGTTAAAGTGACAGCCCTGTCAATGTATTTGCTCCCAATTTTCGCACGGAGAGTTTGTCTTGACGCAGAGGTGGACTCGGACTCTCAGGATAGCGTGGGATATCCCCATCATTTTGGCCTCAACTTGAGAGCTTTTTTTGAGCTTGGGAGTTGATTTCAGAGAAAACCAGTGGTACCATCGTGTTGTTGGCAAACTTTTACATAAGAATCAACAGTCAAATTGCAAATTCCTCACACATAAAACATCTCCTGGTTAATTGGAAAAAAATAAATGACGTCATTTGTAGAATTTGATCTGTGTTGAAAATAATTGTTAATATCTTGTGTAGAATTTAATATCCAAACTTCCCGTTGTGAGAATCCCTCCCTTTGTATTTGAAGAGAAGCAAGTGAAATTTATTACTAATTCAGATCTTGTCTAGTGGCCCATTAAACCAATCCAGGTGGAAATAAGGTTTCATAAAGACTGTTTGCGTCCGGCGAGGATTGAGTAGCGATCGGCAGTTTTCCTTTAATTATTAGTTTCTGACTTCATCGCTTGATCGCAAGAATCGGTGTTTATTCAGGAGAGACTGAAAAAACTTTGTGACAGCGCTGCCAGCTAGACAGAGAATATTGCCGTCCCGATCATTTCACTGCGCAGAAAAAAAGGTCGTCGTTTAATTGGATTACATTTTGCAAAAAAGGAACTAAGAGTATTACAATGTTAGTAGGATTGTGCAACCTATATTCTTTGCTATGAATTCACTGAAATGATGCACAAAATTGAATTTACAGAGGTAATTTTT
Source organism: Bemisia tabaci (assembly GCF_918797505.1). Classification (NCBI taxonomy): domain Eukaryota; kingdom Metazoa; phylum Arthropoda; class Insecta; order Hemiptera; family Aleyrodidae; genus Bemisia; species Bemisia tabaci. Next base: position 13,227,415 of record NC_092802.1, on the reverse strand, counting down.
GGCTTGAATTTATAGTTTATTGGGCGAAAAGGTGAAACTTATTTAGGTGTTCAGTTTATAATTGAATCAGTGAGAACGAAAACACACCAACTCGATAAATTGAAAATACTCAATTTCCATTAATGACAATTAATTTACATAAAAGTCATTAAAGTTAGCGCGTCTGTTCCAACTTGGACCTTTAAAGTGGCCATAAGTACTTGTCTTTCAGCAGCAAAAATATTTTTCTTAAACTAACTTCGTCACCTACTGTGCAGTTTTGTGTGTGTCTTAATTATTTTCTTTTTTCCGAGTTGGTGTGTTTTCGTTCTCACTGATTCAATTGTAAGATGAAAAAAGTTGCACAATTTTAGCGGCATTGCAATGCTCGTGGTTCCTTTTGGCTAAATTCAATCCAATTGGTCGTCAAGTCTGAAGTGTTTACAGTGGCTCCTCCCCTCATATTTTTGGTCCCGAATAAACGACCAAAATGGCCACGGAGCACCTGACATGATGAGGATTTACTAATTTCTAACTTATGAAATAAGTTTGGAACAAACTTTGATCGTTATTTTTCCGAGTTCGTATCACAAGTTTCCATGTGAGTATCATTCCTCGTCTCCTCGATAGTATGAATTCTTACTAATCGGGTTTGTTTGCATTGGTGTCTAGCCTCAAGAAAAGCTAGTCGAAAAATCAGTCAAAGCCCAGGCAAATTATCTTTTTATGCATGTTCTTTACTGTAATTGAACCTTTTAATTTTGCAACTATTTCAAGTTTAGAAACGACCTACCTATTGTGAGAATCGAATAGGAGTGCGGAATTCTGTAATGAGGCTCAAGTTATTAATGCAGGGAAAAATACAATTGTTCCTGAATAAAGTGTTATTCCCCAAATGTTGATTTAATTTTCACGACCTCTCCGAGCTTGTAAGCAGAAAATGAAGAGGCTGCCCTGCAATGATGATGGTTGTAATTAGACTCAAAACGCGTTCATAGTTACTTTCTTGATTGGTCGTAACAATAAAGTTGCACCAAACAGCATAACTATCTATAGAGAAAAATTGTGCTCGGATGAGCTCTTTGTCTCTATAATGAGACATCAGTCATAGATTAGAGTACATATCGACGGTGTAAGTCGGCAATCACATAACTCGGTTTGCGACGTCGCAGACTGCCTGCCATACTTCATTTTTTCAACGGAAAACTACTCAACGGCAATTATCGTTAAAACTGTCATGATTTTTCTGCTCTATGCGAAGAAAATTCTGCAAAAACTTCAAGAAATAATGTCAACTTGTTCTCCTTTAAAAAAATGACATAGAAGCGGAGAATTTCAGACACCGCAAACGAGTTATGTGATTGCCGACTTACACCGTCGCTATCTTTCTTCAATACACGGCATATTTAAAATTTTTAAAAAAAGTTTTGGTCTTTAAAAGGTTCACTAATATTTACACAGAAAATTAAAAATTTAATTTGACTCCACGATTTTAAGTATTAGAGTCCAACACAAAGCGAAGCGGCGTGCTGCCAGCGCTGAAAGCGCTCTGGCGCCTACAAACCTAAGTGGATACTTCACGCATTGCGCAATGCTTGAAGTATCCACTTAGGTTTGTAGGCGTTGGCCGGCTGCCCGCCGCGCCGCAACGTGCCACGGCGCCTCAAGCAACTCAACAGAGGTGTTGCACAGTATCATGCGAAATCGAAAGTGCACCGACACATTAAGAATGGAAGGCATCCTTTATTTTAAGAGTACGGAGCTTTCCTCGAAAAATACATCAAGATACTACGGCACAAAAAAAAAGAAACAATTTCTGGGGCATTTTAGAAAACCCATATGGACTGCATTTCACGTTTTCTGCATTTTCTGTTTTAGCTACTCAACGGCAATTCATTGAAACTGCCGTGATTTTTCTTCTCTGAGCGAAGAAAATTCTGCAAAAACTTAAAGGAATGATGTCAATTTGTTCTCCTTTAAAAAAATAACATAGAGGTGGAGATTTTCAGACACCACAAACGAGATATGTGATTGCGGACTTACGCCGTCGATATAAAAGGAGAGTACATATATATAGGGAGAGTACATATATATAGGGAGAGTACATATATACAGGGAGAGTACATATATATAGGGAGAGTACGGACGTATCAAAATATGGAGCTCTTAGGGCATAGAAGGACAGACAACATTCTAACACAAAAACTTCACTGCTAAGTACAATTATAAGAGAGTATTCAGAGTAATTATAGAGTAGTCAGAATCCAAAATTAATTTAAGATGACCAAGAATGTTTATAATAAAATTAGCGTTCTTCCTCAAAATGAATGAATTTATGATATAACTAAGTTAAATATACGTGCTTTAAAAATGGCGGGTCGTAATAATTGTGATAATAAATCTTTCTAGATAATTTGAGTTCGTATGCTAGCTGCGCTTTTGGGCCCTAAAAGTTCCATGACCTAACCTTAAAATTACCGACATGACCGACATTTGCACTGGTTACTCGACGTGTAACACAAATGAACCGCGTTTAGCGGAAAGGAACCAAGCCACATCCGCTATTGCCGAATTTAATTTGGCAATGTAATATTTTACAAAAGAACGTTTGTGCGGATTCCTTTGAAAATGTTAAGTAATTTGCTTCGTGCTATATGCAGATAATTTACTGACTTTCGCACAAAAATCTGCACAACCGTTTTTGCGTGAAAAATTGAACTGTCCCATTAAATTTGGCAATAGCTGATGTGGCTTGGTTCCTTTCTGCTTAACGCGGTCTAAATGAAAGGAAGGTGGAAGAAACCAAAGGTGTCACTCTTTCACTACTGCGGTGCGGAGGACGTCATGAACCAAATTTTTATCTCAGTCAATATTCAACGCAGAAATTTGCTGTTTAGACACATATTAATCTTTTTATAAGGCCAGTCGGTTCTGCCTATCCCTACACATTGAAATTTATGTCACTATCTGCCCCATTTTCTCAGTTCTACTGAATGGATTTTTAAAACCTCCTTTTGTTAGACGAGTCTAAAATGTGTTCTTTCAATTGACACGTCATTATTTCGATTTTCCTAAAAATAAAATTTTGAGACATTCTTGAAATTTTCATCTAATTTTAATGCTTTTTTCACTTCCAATTCTTCCAAAAACTCTATTTAACGACATATCAGAACAATGATATGTCAATTTAAAGAGGAAATTTGGAGCATTCTAACAAAAAAAGTTTTTTAAAATCCAAACAGTAGAACCTGAAAAAAAGGGGCAAACTGTTTGGACAGTTTGCCCCTTTTTTTTCATTTTGTGATACTGAAAAACAAGAAAAATGTTATATGACCTTTTTTTGAACTGACCTTGCGTGATAGAAATAGCTTTAACTCATCCAATAATCACTGGAATCTAAAAAACTGAAGCTTAAAAATGATCCTGAGAATGTGTGTAATTTATTGAGATAAAAAATAGAGAATCGAATTTTTGGGGGAAAAAAAATCAGAACCGACTGGCTTTTATTTGTAGTTAATCAACAAGATTCAAACATCAAAACACGATTCTGTGACTAGCGCAACTGACCCATTATTTCGTCTAAGACGCTTTATTTTTTATTTCGATCGGTAGTTCGGCAGCGCCGCGTCGGGGGTGCATCAAGGAGCAAATACTGGCGGCGAATGATTGCCCGAAACCACGCTCAGTGCGGGAAATATTAATTGCAGCTTTTGCCACGCCGAAGGCACTTGCACTCGTCCAGACCGGGAAATGAGAGTGGCCACGGCTCCACTTCAATCATTTGGACTATTTAAATCAAAAGGAACTATATCCCTTCTGACATGAGCCCTGAGATCCATAAGAGTACATGCATGCTAGGGCTCAAGTCGAAATGGATATAGTTCCTTTGGATGCAAATACGTCCATTTATATGGAGTGTTGAATGAAGAGCTTTTTCCGCATTTCGATAGCGCAACCATTTTTCTAACAATTTCTCTGGGGCAGACGTGCTGTTGATTTTTTGTGTGCTCAAGCTTCAAGCAGACTACCTATAAAAGAAAAGTATTGCCATTTCGATTCTTAAGTGTCTGCCGCCCGGAAAACCTTCGTAGCCACTGGACGGTTCGAGGTTTCGTGTCACAGACGATTAGCCAAAGTAGGCAATTTGGTAAATGTTTTTGTAGATGGTTAATTCATCTATCTTAGAGTGCAGTGCTGACATTTTTTCTGACTTTAAAGGCTCTTCAGATCTATGAGGGAACTCTCTCTCTCTCATCTCTACCACTGTGTCAAATCGTTGGCCTTTTGACGTTGACTGTGAGAAGGAGAAAGTCTGAAATTTCTTAATAGAGTAGACGTAGGAAAATTAAACGATTTCAAGCGCTAAAATCTAAGTTTAGAGAAAAACGGGGAAACTGCGCTGTAGTCGGTGTGCGCTCAATCTTTTGAGTTCGAAGTATATATGCGTCCAAAGAATACATTTATAAAAAAAGATCAAATTATCAAATGTGCGCCACACGGTACAATTTTCTTCCATTTTTCCCAAGACTTCGATTTAGCCCTTGGATACTTAAGAAAAATATCGATGCAATTCTGTAACAGAGCTGAATACAATTCTTTCCAAAGACTTCAGAACGAGTTTTTTTGCAATTGAAGCGGCAGCGGAAGAAGTGCATCAATGTTGACGGAAACTATATTTCGAAGGAGGCAAATCAAGAGTACCAAAATTATGGGTGATAAATCTCTAATCAACAAAAAATGACGATGTAATTGTTAAAGGACTGTCTCAAAAGAGTATTTTTGAACGCTCAATTACTTTCTTATAAAAATTCTTCAAATTGCAGAACACTTCTGAGGTCATTTTACTTCAACAACAAAGTACCAACAAGACTAATTTCAATGTTTCGAGCTTGTGAACGTAATGTTCTACGTTAAATTATCAGCTTCAAGAAAAGCCCAAGATCACATAATTCAGACGCATGGTGGGCTAGTTATCATCAAAATCCGGTTTTTAATTGACCAAACTCTGTATAATCGTAGGTGAAAATTTTATCCAAAATTATGACACAACCGAAGGTCATTAAACTTTTGAAGTCATGCTTATTGATTGATCTCATTCTATGCGCTCGTCTAGTCTGCAGAAGCTCACAAAAAATTCAATGACCTGACCAGAAAACAAAGTTTGTTTTGTTTACCTCATAGAGCGTCCGTGCGATCCGACTTTATTTGGAAAGTACCGCTCTTTCTGCTCTCACATCCGACTGTTTTCATTGAGATGTTCTCTTCTCTCTCGCGCGAGCGAAATAATCTTTCCAGATTTGTGTTCGATAAACATTTCACCACATTAGTCACAAGGAATTCTTCACACTGATCCAATTTTTTATTTTTTTTTACTCCTTACGAAAATACCCGACGACAAATAAATAAGGCCTCAAGGCCATTTGGCCCCCTTCCTTGCGCTAAAAAATCGCAGTTTATTACAAAATCCAAAAGTCAGGAACCAGGAACGCAGGAAGGACCAAAGTTTTAAATTTAAATTATGAAAATTCTTAGTTAAGGTAATTCGACTACTTTCAATGTACGATAGTCAAAACTAATCTTCAAACGTTGCTCAAACTTACGCAAAACTTGCTTTACAAACCAGGTTCAATCTGCTCAAAATTTATGCTTAGGCCGAGTTTAACATAAACGCACCGAGTATCACTTTGGAGGGAGATGAGTACGAGGTAATCTTGAATGGACTAGTCGTATATTGTCTCTAATTAGAAATTAAAAGACAAAAATAAATAGTTTTAAAAAAGGGAATCGTCGTTAAATTTAGTATTCACCCTTCAAATTTATTTGCTGAGGAAAAAAACCTCATAAACCGATTTTTCTCGGTTTAAATTTGACACGATTCAGTTTGTTCTGTTGAACTCGGTTCATTTCGTCCGAAAATTCCAATTAAAGATCATCATTGACAAAATTGAATTCATAAATGAGAAAGACGTGGGTAAATAAACCTACTAAACTCAGCAACCGCTTTCTCCCACTTCTTCGGAAAAATAGTCACAACACCTCTTTCAGAAACATCACTCCAGGAAGATTCAACGGTCTTGTTAAGATTACAACGTAAAATCGGTTACTCGATGGTGTTTGTATGTTCAGAAAGGAATTAAAAACTTTTTATCATTTCTCAGAGAGGCTTTTTCAGAATGTTGCAATTCAGCGCGACGGAAGAAAACTTCAACCTGAGGGATGCTTCCTGCTATCTTACTTTTAGAACTTGCGTCTTCAATTTTTACAGACCAGTGACTTGAAAACGATTTCAAGTCGAAAAATTTCATTTCTGAAGCCAATTATGGAATTTCCCGCTGACAGAAAAACCAGAACAATTGCTAAAGTAAAGACTCTGAAATATTTTATCTCCTCCCGGTGAGATCAGCCCCCACCCCCCGCCCCCCACAAGGAATGCTTCACTCCCCAGCTCCAGTATTCTTGTGAACCTGAGGAAATCGAAAGCGCCTTACATTTTTTGTATATGCAACCCGGAGATCCATGAGGCACGTATAGTTGCATCAAGGCGTTATAACCAATTTCACGTTGTTTGTCAAGCGAGCTATGGAGCATAGACGTATCGTACGGTTGTATTCGCTTATTTTCTCAAGAGAAGGGTATGGATTTGTCACATACTTTCAGAACAGGAGCAATTATTATTTTCAACAATGAAGAATATAACATCGGGCAATTTCAAACTTGATGTAACTCATCAGTTTTCTCTTGTAAAAGCAGAGACTTTAATCCACGCGAAATGGAATTTTAATCGGTTTAATCGCGTGGTTTATTAAACCACGCGATTTACAATTCCGAAAGAAAGCGGGTTTATCTCATGGTTGATACTTGTCAAAATGGTGCGAACACCATGAAAATCGGATCTTTAAATCTGTAGAGAAGATTATGAAAAAATGGAATATCAACAATTTCGTCACGTAACTAATGCAAAACCCGGGTCATATTTTCTAAAAAAAAAAAAAGAAAAAAAAAGAGAAAAAAAGAGAAAAAAATAACATTGGGGAATAAGAAGATCACATGGACTTTGTCCAGCATAAAAAGTTCAAGCCACCTTAGCTATTGCCATATTTGACGGAGCAATTTCATGTTTTCCAAGAGACCGTTTGTGAGAATTTTTTGAAATTTTAAGGAATTTTCTTCGTACTATCTAGAACATTCACTGACATTTGTAAAAAAAAATCCGCTTAACCGTTTTCATATATTAAATTATACATTATATAGAATTATACAGAAGTATCCCAACAGAAACGGACCGTTTGAAGTATGCTATAGATCGCAATTTTTTTGCTTCGATCAAATGGGTGATCCATAGATCTTTAGAGTAGTGAATTGATCGGAAGAAGCGACCATGCTTACGCATCAAATCGCTTAAAAGGTTTTAAAGGTGCCACGCCATGTCTCATTTCTCCCATTGACTCGTCCACTGTGCGCCGCGCCGCCAAGGGACGCGCAGAACAGGGGCGAAATAGGATGAAATATTTATGCTGCAGTTAAACAGGTACAAGTGGCGGGAAATGCATTAGTCTAATCATCGTCGTAATCATATCTCGGAGCAACCACGGAGGTGGAAATGTGGAACTAGCCCGGTTGCGCGTTCCACTTAACAACGATTAGCGAGAAATCAACGTTTAAGTTATTCCTTGGTGCCACGTCTAGCTTTTTGGGCACTTCTAGTTATCAGAATGCGCCCTTTCCAGCCGTTGCCCCCCCCCCCCCCCCTGTAACATGTACCTTGACCCTTGACACATAGCGTGTTGCCTTATGGGAAATGATACCATTCTGGTACATGCGTTATAATTTGAATATTTTTCATATAAAAACTGACAAAAGTAAACTTTTACTGGTATTACTTAGAAAAAAAAAAAAAAAAAAAAAAAAAAAAAAAAAAAAAAAAACTGGTGTCAAATGTTGAGCTTTTGATACAAAATTCCACCTTGACACATAGCGTGTTGCCTTATGGGAAATGATACTATTCTGGTATATGCGCCATAATTTGAATCTTTTTCGTTTAAAAACTGGCAAAAGTAAACTTTAACTGGTATATTACTTAAAAAAAAAAAAAAAAAAAAAAAAAAAAAAAAAAAAAAACTGGTGTCAAATTTTGAGCGTTTGATACTAAATTCGTGCCTAAACGTGTATCTTGGCTACATTATTTTTGGGACTCGTAATGTTTAAGTATTTTGAGTCTCCTAGAGGCTATTTTTGTAAAATCTTTGCAAAAAATTTCAAGAAATAGGGTGGGTTGAGGCAGAATCAGCCTAATTACTTAGATTTTAATGCAAAACCAAAGTCAGAGTTGTGTTTAGTTTTTTATGAAATAAATAAAGCAAGAGAGGAGGCAACCTCTAATATAATTAGACTGCGTCTAGTCACAACCGTCCAATTACTTTTGAGTTCAATTGGAACTGAAAAGAGTCTCTAAAAAATATGCCGCTTTTCTCGGAAACCCAAGGGCATTAATTGAAATGTAGTTAAAGCGAAACATTATAATGAGAGAGGCCTTCGTTATTATTTTCAGCTCGAGTTCAAAGCTAGTTTTGGTGATATTGCGACGGAAATTTTGTAGCAATTTTAAAAGGCGTTTTTGAATTATGAATAATGGAAACTTTTCATCGCTGTATCATCGAATCTAGTATCAAACTCGAGCTAAAAGTTTTTAAAGAGACTCGTCTTATTAGATAGATTAATTTCAGCCCCATTCCAGTTAGACATTGATATCTTGAAACAATTATTGTAATTCTGGTTGAATGTTGCCTCAAAAGTATCCCATTAGGAATATGATTGAGTATTTTCTGAGATTTTTCTAAATAATTCAAAAAATCATACAAACGCATATTACGAAGTTATTGTTAATGTTTTTAATTTTTTAATTCCAACGCATTTGACCTGGAAATATCCTGAAAATATATGTACAGTATTTTACAAACGTTAAATGGATGGAACATGTGAGAGTTTTGAGAGCACTTCTGCCGATGTCTTAAAAATAACTTCAAAATATTTTGAAAATTTACATTTATTATCATTACTTTGTGCAAACCAAAATCCACAAAATTTACGAACTCTCACAAAAAGGGCAAAAGAATCCTTTTTCGAGACTATTTTGAGGTCTTTGGAAAGGACTAATACATTTGTTGACAAATGCCGCAAAGTGGCTAAAATTCTTTGCATGGGGTTCTGAATTCCGCTTTCAGCCTATATAAAATTATCGACCTGTTCGAAGTTTTATGGAGCATCTTAAAAATGTCAGCTCGTTTTATCTTTAAAACGTGATATTGTCGAAACCCAATTCGAGTAATTATTCGCTTTTCAGTCGATAGCTACTTTAAATAATGTAAGGAACCAGTGTAAGTAAGGGCTAGTGTCGTATTCTACTGAATTTTTCTGTGCTTTTATATTTTGACTTAATCTGCTAAAGTGGATGAATCAAAGTGATGTCGTCTTTCTGTGCAGGCACTACAAACTGGAGGCGGAAATTGCTCAAATGACATGGCGAGTCTCCTATTCAGAGATAGACGACAAACGTGGCGGGAAATTAAGGGGCTCGTTCAGCAGTCTCCAAAGAAGAAACAGTTTGACGGTGAGTAACTTTGTCAATTCAAAGGAATCTTTTGTCGCAAGTTGAAAGTAATTTTTTTTTTGTGCTTTTTAATGAAAATATAAAAAAGGAAAACTCCGGAGAGTTGTTAAAATAAAAACGTTTTCCTCAGCGTGACTTCATGGAAAAAAATGGAACTGCTCTGAGCACCAGAATCTGAGCCTCGGAATCTGAAACCCGGGAAATATCAGGGAATTTTAAAAAGTCAGAGAAAATCGGGAAATACGTATCAGGGAAAATGACGGAAATGTCAGGGAAAATTTGTTCAATCACCTTCATTTGCATTCTAAAATAGGCTTGAGATTTCGAACGACAAATTTTGCCTGAAATCTATTATCAATTATGCCCTCTTAACCATCCGTCACATCTTCATTGTTAGGGAATTCCACCAAAATGTGTCAGGGAAATGTCAGGGAATTTCATTTTCTAAATTCTTTGGCAACCCTGTTACTAGTGATAACGGCTTTGATTCACCTGTGTTTTGCTAAGCGATTCTCTACTCAACCAATCTATGGCGCGAGGCGCGAATCTTGGTGTCTGCCAAAAGTGACGAAAATTCGGGGAATAAATTTGTTTATCCCGGTTTACTCTGTGGCAACACAGTTAGAGGAAACAGCGGAAGTTTAACTTCCGTTGAGTAGTGGCACTTCGCGCCGAAGTTCTGTCGTCGTTCGATAAGTGGCTTATTCAGTAAACAAATTCAAATACAATTCAGTAGGACAATCGATAATCAAGAGAAAATGGCGGCGGAAATCGTTTTGACCCCCGAGAATTGTTATGAGGCCCGATTCAATTTTCCCCCTGAGCCTGATTTTCTATCACTTGCATTGAAATTGCAAATATCAAAAGAGTAAAATCTTGTATGGACTCCAATGCTTGCCTCATTCAACCATAGTTCTGGATAAAATGAGCCCGCACTGAAAAAAATGACATGCTGATTTAGCACACAAGATATAAACAATTTGCCTAGTAATCCCAATATTCTGGCTCTACTGCCTTCGCAGTTAACTTTACATCCTGTAAATGCAAATTCAACTGCGTGGATAATCAAGGCAGCATCTTAGGATGACCAGAAACATTTTTGACATCCTAGGTGCTAAAACAGCATACCATTTTGTTCAGTGCGTTGCAAACTTCAGTTACTGTAAAAAGAAAAGTTGGTTTTCATAGAAAATGGCTTGAGAGCCACAATGAGCGCATCGAGAAAGTCTGGAATGCACTTTCAACTTCAAAATCTGCGTGAGAAATATGGGGTATTTAAGCTGCCTGCTTCAAAAATGATACTACGGCACAGGTGAACATTCTGTTTGAGGAGTTGTTCCATCCGACCCTTGCACACTAGATTCTTTGCAATATATATCGTAGCCAACGCCAAATCGCCAGGATATACTCGATCAGATAGGATTTTATCAACGACTGTTTGGCAATAGTTGAAGAAACAGATCCGAGAAATGCTGAAGGCACCAGAGATGGAATTTTGGGCGATGATCGGCTGGAATCTATGACAACCGATCATGGATGTTAAAGAGACAAGATAGTGCACGATATCATGATCAAACTGCAAGCCGATTATTGAAATTGATAGGCGAGGCGCTATAGACAAATAAGACAAAAGAGATGTGGATGCATCCTATTGGGGGAAGCGGGTGGTGGCAACGGACATAGGAGGTAGGTAATAGACTGAGTAATAGACAAAGGAGGTCGTTGGTAGACTAACTAACGACAACCTACGAGAGTTAGTCTATCATTTTTTCCCTTAGTCTATAGGAACCACCCCTTTCAACCAACAGGATAGCTCCATACTCCCTATGTCTCTTATGTCTATAGCTTTGTCTATTAATTTTAATAATCAGCCCGCTGGTGTGGTATTGATATGATATGGGCATGTGCAAAGATTGACCGATACAAGCGGGTCGATTATTTAACTGGTCTGGAATGACCCTGATCGGTAAATAGCATTTCCAAGATAACGATTTATCAATCAAGTTCATTCGACAACGATTCAGCAACCTATCCGCAGATTGCCAAAGAAGGTTTTGGAGTAAATTTTTCAGGTAGGTGTCAAAGAGGGCGTCCAGTTAAAAATTGGATGAATTGCATCCATAAAGAGATGGGAGGGCGAAAGGTCTCAGAAAATGTATATACCTTGACGGATTTCAGTAGCAATTATGTGTCGCAAAGCGCCCAATTTTTTTCATCAATTTCATGATAATAACTCAGCAGAGTGTACAAACGTTTCTAAATCATGAGTTGAAAAACGCAGACTTCCAGAGTTAAAATATTAGAGCTTAACACAGAGAAGCGTGCTGCCAGCGTGTAACGCGCGCTGGCGCCTACAAACCTAACAGGGATACTTCATGCATTGATGAGAAAATACAACTACGTTCCCGCCACGGAGAGGCTTTAAAAATAACCCAGGATGCAAGAGTGATGCTTCATGTATCAGCCGCGGATTTTCATAACCAGACCATGAAGCACGGTATATGCTTACCGCGCTTAAAAACACTGACAAGTATAAGAGCTCAACACAGAGCGAAGCGGCGTGCTGCCTGCGCGGAAAGCGCTTTGGCGACTACAAACCTAACTGGATACTTCACGCATTGCGCAATGCGTGGAGTATCCCTGTCAGGTTTGTAGGCGCTGGCCGCTCGCGCGCCGAGCCGCAGCGTGCCACGGCGCTTCAAGCAACTATTTCACAACAGAGGTGTTGCACAGTATCATACGAAATTGAAGGCGCTCCAACATATTAAGAATGGCAGGCATTCTTTGAGAGTACGGAGCTTTCCTCGCAAAATAAATCAAGTTACTGAAGGCACAAAAAGAGAGCGGTAGTCCAAAAGCTCACTAAGTCCTAGCATTTCATTTAATAACTTTTAGGATAATTTTTTAATGTCATTAGAGAAAAAAGTGCCTCAATTTAGGCAGTTACATTCTTGAATAAGGCGTCAAGAGGATTTTATTTTGAAAAAAAAAATGAAGTAGCCAACGGAAGCCACTTTCTGCTTGATGTAAGTGACTTTTCTTTTTATATAAGCATATTTTCTTCTTTAAAGAAGCATTATTTTCTTTACTGTTTCATGGGGAAATCTTCTCGGCGGTTAATTTAAGCATATTTCTGCTTGAATCAAGTCACTTTTTCCTTTAATAAAGTTCAAAATCACGCTAAACGTAATTGAATACAGATACTAGGACTTAGTAAGTTTTTCAACTACAACTCTTTTTTTGTATTCGTCTCTCGATTTGAAGTTTGAGGGAACTTCGTGCTTTGAAAGACAAAGAATACATAGGGATGTTAGTTTGTCTATTACTTACCTCCCGTGACGATTGCAACCACCCGCTTCTACCAATAGGATCCCTCTATATCCTCTTTGTCTTCTTCACCGATCACTTTGTCTATCAATGTCAGAGATAAATAGACAAAAAATACCAAAGAGAAATAAAGCAATTCTATTGGTAGAAACGGGTTGCTGCAATGAACAAAAATTGTAAGTAGTAGACTAGCTATCGGCAACCCACGAGAGACTTAATAATTATCAGTTAGTCCATCAATTTCAACCTCAGTCTTTATGGGAACTACCCATTTTAACCAATAAGATCGCTCCATACTCCTTTTTTTTCTTTGTCTATAGTTTTGTCTATACATTTCAACGATCAGTCCGCTGCGGGCTGATTATTGAAATTGATAGACAAAGAAGACAAAACAGATATGGAGAGATCTTATTGGTGGAAGCGGGTGGTTGCAATGGACAAAGGAGGTTAATAATAGACTAGCTAACGGCAACCTACGAGAGACCCGATAGTTAGTCCATCATTTTCTCCTTTAGTCTATAGGAACTACCCATTTCAACCAATAGGATCGCTCCATACTCCCTATGTCCTCTTTGTCTATAGCTGTGTCTATAAATTTCAACAATCAGCCCGCTGGTCGGCTACCCCAAGATGATAGGCACCAGAGCGTCTGGCTCCCAAACGGATCTCACGATTTTGGACCTGGGGAGGGGGTGGGGTTGCTGGCTACCCCGACCCTCCCGAAAATAACTGACCTCAATGCCACCCTTGCCGAGCGATAATCCGTCGCCCGAACCGCGGTCTCGCGTGATTAATTGCCGCGACCGCGCTCGATCAAGCCCCTTCGGACGCGCCATGTCGGGCGGGTGCCGGATAAATATTTGCAGACTACTGATCAGCTGCTCCCAGCCGTTACGCGAGAATTATTTCGCGGAGGTCCCGCTAACTGATCGCCGCTTCGCGACATTGGCAGATCCAGCAAATTGGCAACATTGTTTTCCTCCGTTTAAACCCGGTTGAGTTTAAACCCCCGTTGGTTGAGTAGAGAATCGCTTAGCAAAAACACAGGTAACCAAACCTAACTCTAGGATTAAACGGAGTGACTTGATTTATTTTGCGAGGAAAGCTCCGTACTCTCAAAGAATGCCGGCCATTCTTAATATGTTGGAGCGCCTTCAATTTTGCATGATACTGTGCAACACCTCTGTTGCGAAATAGTTGCTTGAGGCGCCGTGGCACGCTGCGGCTCGACGAGCGAGCGGCCAGCGCCTACAAACCTAACAGGGATACTTCACGCATTGCGCAATGCGTGAAGTATCCCTGTTAGGTTTGTAGGCGCCAGCGCGCGTTACGCGCTGGCAGCACGCTGCTCTATGTTAAGCTCTAATATTTAAACTCTCCAAGTCTGCGTTTTTCAACTCTTGATTTTGAAATGTCTGCACACTCTGCTGGATTATGCTTATGAAATTGATGAAAAAAATTGAGCGTTATACGGCACATAATTGTTACTGGAATCTGCCAAGATTTATAGATTTTCTGAGACCTTTCGCCTTCCGATCTCTTTTTGGATGCAATTCATCCAATTTTTAACTGGACGCCCTCTTTAACACCTGCTTGGAAAAACTCACTCCAAAACCTGCTTTTTCAATCTTTGGATCGGTTGTTGAATCGTTGTCGAATGAACTTGATCGATAAATCCCTATCTTGGAAACATCTCAAATTGCAACCAATATTATTTGAAAAATTGGAAGGAAAAAAATTCGTAAGTTTACCAGGAAATTCGTGTATTATCAATCGAAATTTGGCAACGCCTGAAGGTTCATACGGCGTTTTTCCTTAGCACGGCAGCATAGTGAACTGTCATGCTGGACACGAATAAAAACTACAAGACAAACTCATTCGTTTCGTCACATTCACGCGAAGGCAAGTGTAGAAACACGTGTGTGTGTGCGTATTCTACCCCCTCTGCGATCGTTCTGGCGGGTTAGTTGATACAATAAGCCGATTGGACAATAGAATGAGTAAGAACTATTGTAACGATACGTGTCATTTCATTACAAATTAATTGTTGCATATCACGTAGAAAACGTCAGAACACATTTTAAGTATTATAAGAAATGTGCGATAAGAAAGCTCTTGACTCAGTTGAAAATGTATAAAATTTAAAACACTAACGTGCATATCAGAATTGTTTAGAAGTTCCAAAGGTTTAAATTTGACCAATTAATGGTACAGTATTTTCTAACCTATAATTCTATACGAATAGCACGGAATATGACTTGAGATTTTCCCAACTTTCGTGGTATTTTTTTCAAGGTCTATGACCCATTGTGAAAAAATAGTTTCACGCAAAAACCGAGACTTTATGAGAATATTCCTCGTTAATTTGAAGTGCATGAAAGAGCTTTTCGCACCCACAATTTAACATAAGGCTCTCGCTTGAAGAAGAAATAAAAACCATCCACTCAGCTCCCCGAACTCCGATCGTATATTTAAATTCAGCCGCCTGAAAGTGTCATTAACTAATTAAGACAAACGGTTCTCTTATCAATCATCTTATCCAATCCATCAGCGGCCTCAATGATGGATGGGATTCGAATTGCCACGCTTTTCCGACCCGTGCTGTTTTCCGACCTGTGCTGCCGTCTGGCGGGAAAACTCGGGACTCTCACAAAGCGGTAGTTAAAGCTTTCCACGCGAGGTGACGCGAGCAGTTCGGGCAGCTTTCGAAGGCTGACCTCGTTTATCAAGTGCCCGTTAACTGAGTTCTGTCGTGCTGGTTTTGAAGTGCCGCCGTAAAAATAATGAATGCATTTTTCCTTTCATCGTGATGATTTTAATTTGAGGCTCGCTGTGCACAGCTTTGAGTGGCTAGGTAGCAGGGGGCGGAAATAAAGTCTAGTTGAAAGCGGTGTTGCCGTTGTTTGAGAAGCAGACGGAACACTACTGCAGTCTTTGCGCCGATGGTCTGGGAGCTGGTGACCGTTTTCTCTCGTGATCATAAATATTTCCATGCAATCTTCACTCATTCATTGGCTTACAAAGACAGGCGGATCCAAAAGGGGGACGTAGGGGGCATACGCCCCCCCTTTTGCCTGAAAAAAGGGGGGGAAAGGTTAGAACGAAAGAGGGAAGGAACGGAGGAATATAGAGAAAGGACCCTCAGATTTGGTAATTATTCATGATGAAACTTAGTCAAACTACATATTAGGTACTTAAAAATTTCGACAATTTCCGAGGGGAGCTCCCCGGAGCCTCCTTATGCTGCCCCCCCCCCCCCCCCCCCGTTTCAAGTGTCTGGATCCGCCCTTGTTCAAAAAATATCCACTTCGAAAAATGCCTACAAGAAAAAGGTATCATTAAAATAATCATCAAGTATAATTAAGCAAGGATGAGTTTTATTGCCCATGGAAACTGTCTACTTTCAAAATGTATATATAGTTCTTGTACGCCAGTCTACATTCTTGAATTTTCCAAGAAAAAATACATTTCATGGGAACTATCGAATGAAACTATTATAAATTGTTTGTTATTGTATATAGCCCTCTAAAAACAAAGGCCTTCTATAATGCGTTCTTGACTGCCAAAATGTGGAAAAACATGATTTGCGAAAATGCAACTCCTATAAATCTGTCAAAAAAGGCCCCTGGCGTGCCATGAAAAATTATGATTTCCCCCTAGAGAACCATTCCCTCCCGTCGACTACCGCACTAATTGGATTGAAATTGCAAAAAGGAGTTCAAGAGTTTACACATTTCAACTGTTTACAAAGTGCTCAAAGGCTTTCACATTCAAAAAAGTTATTGAGTGGTTTTACGAATTTGCTTCAGCATTAGAGCCTCATTCTCTCGTCCCTTTCTTTTATGTTTCACGCGGCCCTATCAAAAATATCCCATCAATTCTAAGCTAGGTACTGCAGACCGGCCTTTTCTCAAAACTCGAAATTTATGGGGATTCGGAGTAAAAACTCAAAATCTAAACTGCTGAAGGTCGTAAAATTTTAAATGAAAAATGACCATAAAAGTGCCTGCTATTATAAACAAAGGTTTATCAAAAGTAACCTAGCGTTTTTTTTTTTTTTTTTTTTTTTTTTTTTTTTTTTTTTTTTTCACACCGCGTGACGTGAAACGCTTTGCCGTCAAATCTTTGAACCAATGGAACTCAAAATGGACGTATTTATGATAAAAGGAGCTACGTAGTACGTAAATCCTATGCGTATACATCTTATAAGCAAAAATACGTCCAAAATAAACAGGGCAATGCAAAGAATAAGCAGAGCAACTGATTGTTCTTGATTTTCAAGCACGATGCCGGTACTTCCACCCTTTGCAACTTAATTAACTCAACAAAAGTTTACAAGCAATAATATACTCGTATTTATATGAATTAACACCAAATATCTGGGCAACCAAAATAGGATTATTACATTTTACAATGAAGAACTGTTATTTCTGGCTCATCCAAAAGCACATATTTGCTCTTGAAGACTATTGGTATAAATGTTGTTCTTAAAATTATCCAGATTAATTCCTCGTCGCAAAAAGGTAGTCAATTATAAATGACATCAAAAAGGTCTCTTTGACCGGACTGCCCTTCGACTCTCCCCGTCAATGTGCTTCGTAACATTTCAAGTCGAACAATTTCCAATTCTTTCTCCAACGCCCAATTTTTTTCGTCAATTTCATGAGCATAATCCAGCAGAGTGTGCAAACATTTCAAAATCAAGAGTTGAAAAACGCAGACATCGAGAGTTTAACTATCAGAGCTTAACACCGAGCAGCGTGCTGCCAGCGCGTAACGCGCGCTGGCGCCCACAAACCTAACAGGGATACTTCACGCATTGCGCAATGCGTGAAGTATCCCTGTTAGGTTTGTAGGCGCTGGCCGCTCGCCCGCCGAGCCGCAGCGTGCCACGGTGCGGCGCCTCAAGCAACCATTTCGCCACAGAGGTGTTGCACAGTATCATGCGAAATTGAAGGCGCTCCAAAATATTAAGAATGACCGGCATTCTTTAAGAGTCCGGAGCTTTCCTCGTAAAATAAATCAAGTCACTGAAAGCACAAAAAGAGAGCGGTAATCCAAAAGCTCACTAAGTCCTAGCATTTCATTTAATAACTTTTAGGATAATTTTTGAATTTCATTTGAGAAAAAAGTGCCTCAATTTAGACGAGACTCAAAAAGATGCTTTTGCAAGAGAGCCAGAGACAGTGGTTCTTTATTGCGAAATGTAACCCAATTAAAAACAGGTCTATGGATTTGGCTAATTTGATGAGAATACAAGTTTACGAAAAACATACTTTGTACGAGCAGAACCAAGCAGTTCCTACCGTACATAAACATAATACATACAACCCATTCATTACGCACCCAAGCGTATAATAGATGGCTTAACTCGTGAGTAAGCGTTTATTATTGCTCGTCTTATTCTGCCGTGCTAGGGAAAAACGCCGTATGAACATTCAGGCGTTGCCAAATTTCCTTCGATAACATACAAATTTTCTGGTTAAATTATGAATATTTTCCTCTCGAACTTCTTCGATAATTTTGTTCGCAATTCCACCTGAGGTCCCTGAAAATTTCAAGGGAAAATATTCATAACTTTCCACAAAAATAAACATTTTATGGAGGGAAATTTGGCAACTCACGAATGTTCATACGGCGTTCTTCCTAAGCACGGCAGTATTATTCCCCGCGTTCAGTGCTCTCGGATAATAAACCAAGCCGACGCACAGTGGATCGAGTCAATTAGAGAGGTTGAACATGAAATTTTGTACTAAAACTGCAAATTTTGATGCTTATTCCGTCACATTTAAAATTTCAAAGGGTACTTCAAGTGGAATATTTCACGACGGAACCAATAGAGCCACTTTTAGAACGTCAAAATTTGTTAAAAACGGAATTAAAATCGTTTAAAGTTTCCAAATGTTGTTCCGACCTCTCCTATTGACTCGATCCACTGTACGACGCAAGATTGAACTGTTAGTCTTTACAAGGGCCCCAACGCTAAACAACTCTTGAGCCTCTATCTCCCTTGCCTATTGCATGGGATAGAGCTCAAGAGTTTTTGATGCTTCGGTCCTTTGAAAGATAAAACGGCTTGATTTCCAAGCGCCTCGCAGGCGGCGTCCCCCGAGAGTTTACACTCACAACACTCTTTTTAGACATGAAACTTAGATACGCGCCCGGTGTGCAGAGTGGGATGGGATGGAACGGTTTTGCTTTCGCATTGTTGCATAAATTAACACATGGAAACATGATTTGAGGTGAGATTGAAGTCCTTATGGGTGGTTTTACGATAACTGGAATAATTGTGTTGCCGTAACAGACAACACATTTTTCGGTCATCTTTTTAGTAGTAATTATAATCACCAGAATTTTTTCGCATTAAGCTTCAAAGGGTTACGTATCATAACGATTTCTAACGATTTATTGCTCTACTTTTCAATTACTATTATGCAAATTCCGATAATTTGCCGTCAGTTACACTAGATCTAGAGTCCAGACTCTCGAAAACATTGACAAGAAAAAATAATCTTAACTCGATCGGATTTTTGCTTGAATCGAACGAAATCCGCTTAAATTAAGAGGCTTGGATCTTGATTTAAGCTAGATTCTGATTGAATCAAGAGTACTTTTTCCTGTCGATGTTTTTAAGAGTCTGGACTATAAATCCAATGTGTTTTTTTTTCCAGTGTACGCGGTATAAGTCAGCGTAACAGACAGCACATTTTCGGCCATTTATATATTAAAATTGAAAAGTAGAGCGATAAATCTTTGAAAAGCGTTAGAACACGTAACCCTGAATTGATTTATGCAGAAAAATTCGAGCGAGTATCATTACAACTAATAATATGACCGAAAAACGTGTTGTCTGTTGCGGCGACAAAACTATCCCAGTTAACGTTATAAACCACCCTTATATTTCCCCTTGTAATTTTAGCCAACTGTAGGTACAATCTTCGAAAAAAAAATTGTCCTGGAAAGTTGAAATTGGGTATGCATATGTTTAGGTAAATGTTTGGGTAAAACTTACTTTTTATATTCGGTCCTGATGTTTTTAGGAAATTGATCACGCCCTGAATTTGGCAGCTGAATATGGCAGTCAACAGTCATCGCTCTACGGTTGAAATTTCGCAAATTCCAGTTATTTTCTTACAGCTTTGTATCAAATCCATTCGAATAGTTCAGACAAATCCGACATTATCCAATGGTCGCTGAGAAGCGTTGCTGAATTTTGCGCAACACGGCAAAATTACTTGGATGATCTCACAGAATTGTAAAACATTTTATAATTAACATTTTCTTCTTTTTTCTTTTGTTTCAGTCGGAAATCTCTGAGGATGCCATGAGTGTCTTTGAGTCCGGCCGTCAAGAATTTGCGACAACTGCCGTTTACAAGGTAATTATGGACCCATTTTCAGTGTCGCGGCATGCCTTGCGATTTATCGATCTACCTGCCATTTAAACCTGCAATAAAGATCGACAAACAAGGTGTTTGCAACGAACACCTTCAAAAATCGACTCTTTACCGTTGCTTCAAATGGAGAAATATCGATAATCGATCGCCTCTCCACTACCCTTTTTAATCGAATGGATTTAAAACTGAGGAAATTAAGCGCTCAATACGAAAACAGTTACTTCAATTTGATCCAACATATTTGTTTGGCTTTAATTGAGATTTTTGGAACTTCTTGACTTTGTTTTCCTTACGAAATGGCGTAGATCCAGTATACCGTTTCTCTACATTGTTACATACAGTTCGAGCCACTTAGTGTTTTTTTTTTTCCTCATTTGATGCAACATAGTGTAGATTTTAAAAACTATAATAATGCGATTGTAACAATTTTGATTTACAATATAAATTGATGCACCCTGATTTTCAATGAAAGTGGTCACACTATGCGCGTAAATTGCACAAAGTGTGATATTTTTCGTCTTAACGTTACGTCGCACAAGATAATCGTTCTGTAAACAAAACACAAAATCACACAGAAGTCAGTCCTGTGGTCCTGTAACTTTTTTTCCTGTGACTGACACGCTTCTCGAAAACTGTCCACGGAAAAAAGTAAAAAAGCAAGACAGTCCGAACACAGGAACCATTGATGCCACTTCGCAGGAAAATCAGGCATTCCTCAGTAAAAATTAACGAAAACAAATAGAAAGGAATCCATTCCTAAGTGTGGCAGCAGCGGCAGGGATAAGGTAAATAACGGCGGAACAGAAACCCTCGGACAGAAGGTCAGTCCGCGAGCTGAAACTGACAGTTGTTGCATTGAGGTATTGCTCATTTCTTATTGCTTATTTCATCCCGCGAGGGGTTGGCAAATCGGGCTGAAAATCAGGGGCTTTGAATTGAATAAATGGGAGTTTTTGTTCGACCATGCAACGGTGCCGCCTGATGCTGATTGCGATTTTTGTTCCAGGGTAACCGCGTGGCTGTGAAAAAACTGTGTCAGCGGAGGATCGAACTGACCAGACCTCTGCTGCTGGAGCTCAAAAGAGTAAGTTTGCATGATTCATGCGTTTGTTTTCTTGAAGTTTGTCGAGCGGAGCCAGCGATATTACCCACATCTAGAGAGAATAGGTACAATAGGAGTCGCTTTGTCGCTATATATGCGTCCTAGAACGCCGTGCATAGTTTTTCGTCTGATCTCGAAATGCAACTTTCGACCCACCCAACCCGACAGAAATTACCCGTCAGAAAAATTTTATCGCATAAATTTAGGTCCTTTTTTGAGTAAATAGTCACTTATTCTTAATTTAATTATCAGATAGATGTATTTTGAAAGAATCAAAATGTAAATTTTAGTAAGGACGGATCAATATTAAGTGAAAATAGAAAATGGCCTCCCCCCTCTTACAGCTGAGGATGGCTGAATTTTTAGCCAAAACGTTTTGATCATGTTTTTGAACTTTTAGCCTTGTTACCCGCTTTTTAAATTGTTTTTTAATATTCGATTTTACTTATCAGTTATGCATGTTCGCTTTTGATCACCGATAGATTCTGTTTTCTACTTTCATGTTTGTCCGTCTCAAAAGGGGCGTATTCATGTTGAAAGTAACTGTCCTCAAGCAAATAAAACAAAAGAGGGTCCAAAAATTAGCAAATTTTCTAAATGAATGAAAATATCAGGCATCCCCGCACACGAAATTTCTAAAAATTTAAAAAAGTTAAAACTCTCAGCCGCACTTTAAATCTGCGGTGTTTAATTTGACTTGCACGTGGGTGATTCAACTTTTTTTTAAAAAAATTGAAGCAAATTTACGCTGATAGTGCCTATCATTTGATTTGATTCATCCGCACACAATCTTGTTTTGCAAAAAATAGTTGAAATTTGGCAATGTAGTAAGGTACAATGTCACGGATGGGTAGCTAAACCAGTGTTAAAATACGCGCTCCCTCTTCTGAAAACTTTTTAGGCACTTTTAAAGTTAACGGCACTCTCGTATGGTTCCAGAAGGTTTAAAACGTCAAATTGCAAAGTGGCAATTCGATTTATCCTCGCTTCTCTAGTATATTCAAAAGTGTAAATGGTTCCATAATTAGAATATTAATCCCCGTGGTGTTTCCTCTAAATCTTTGAACAGATGCTTTATTTTAAAGTTTGAGAGTCGTGTTTCTTAAAACTCCGGTGAATTTTGGCTCAGCCAAGAACCATGTGGACGTAATAATGCTAAAAAGACCCATGTGCACACCTAGAGTTTGCGTGTAACATAGTTCCTTTTAGCATACTTCAAACTTCAGCAATAACAGGAATGTGCGAAATTCCATGACGTCACGGCTGATGAACCGGAAAAGTTTATGACGACATTACGTCACACCAGATTGCGATATGAGAGGGGTGGATGGGCACATTGCCCAACAAACTCGATTAACCTCGCACAAAACGACAACCGCAGGGAGCTCACCCTCGGCTCAATCGACCGCGCGGAGAGTTCTTTCCCGAAATTACCGGAATTATTTTTCAACTTGTGCGACCAGCGGCCGACTGAATGTCGGGCTTTATCGTCGTGTGTTGCCTTTTTCCTCCAGCCTCAAGTTCAGTGTCCACTTAAGCCTACTCCTCCCGGCTTAAGTATTATCAAAGTAGACGCCGTAAAAGCACGTGTTTCAGTCTGCCGTACCAAGGAAGAAAGCCGTATGAGCCTTCAGCCGTTGCCACGTTTCCGCCAATAAACACCCAATTTACTGGGAAACTGTGAATTTTTTTCTTCAATTTTTTTTAGATAATTTTTTTCGCAATTTTGTATAAAATGTCTGAAAATTTCAAGGAAAAACTCGTATAATAATAGTTCTTAAAAATGCAAGTTTTATCTGGGGCAATTTGGCAAATCTCGAATGTTCATACGACGTTCTTCTTCAGCACGGCAGCATAGTTTGCCGTGCTAACGAAGAAAGCCGTATGAGCCCTCAGACGTTGCCAAATTTCCTGTGACAAATAACGAATTTTCGGAAAAGTCTTCAAGTATTTTTCCTCGATTTTTCAGAGAATTTTGTCCGGAATTTGATCAGAAACGTTTGAAAAGCTCAAAGAAAAATATGCTGAACTTTCCTAAAAAATACATGTTTAATTGGGGGAAATTTGGCAATGCTTGAATGTTCATATGGCGTTTTTCTTTAGTACGGTGGTAGTGTACCCTCCGTTTTACAGAGGTAGAAATGGACTTACAAACCTCCAGAGAGAATCTAGGGGTAATCAAGAATGGGGTGGATTTAGAAACAGGATTGAATCAAGTTTCTAGGAGAGAGCATCGGCTACTTCATTTTTCTTTCAAAATAAAATCTTCTTGACTGCATACACAAGAATGTAACTGCCTATATTGAGTCATTTTTCTCTCTAGTGAATTCACAAATTATGCTGAACGCCATTAAATATAGATGCTAGGACTTAGTGATTTTTTGGACTGCTGCTCTCTTTTTGTGCCGTAGTAACGTGATTTATCTTGCGAGGAAAGCTCAATACTTTTAAAGAATGCCTGTCATTCTTAATATGTTGGAGGGCTTTCAATTTCGCATGATAATGTGCAACACCTCTGTTGCGAAATAGTTGCATGAGGCGCCGCGCGCCGTGGTACGCTGCGGCTCGGCGAGCGAGCGGCCACCGCCTACAAACCTAACAGGGATACTTCACGCATTGCGCAATGCTTGAAGTATCCCTGTTAGGTTTGTAGGCGTCATCGTGTAACACGCGCTGGCAGCACGCTGCTCTGTTTTTAGCTCTAATATTTAAGGTGATTCGATGGACACTATATTTTGTGTCAGAACGGCATGCGATATATCGCATCAATTGGTTCCATTGTTTCAGCTACTCGTCATTTTTCTCCAATTCTGAGATCGCAATTCTGTTGTAAGGAGACTAAAGCACTCACTTACCAATTTTAACAAAGAAATTCAACGTAATAAAGGCGTGGTTTCTTTAGAGAGAAAATATTGCATTTGAGTGCAGTTTCGATATCAGTATCAAATGCGATGTTTTCTTTCAAAATAAACCACGCCTTTATTACGTTGAATTTCTTTGTTAAAATTGGTGAGTGCTATAGTCTCCTAACAACAGAATTGCGATCTCAAAATTGGAGAAAAATGACGAGTAGCTGAAAAAAATGAAATCAATTGATGCGATATATCGCATGCCGTTCTGACACAAAATATGGCGTCCATCGAATCACCTTAAACAAAGTTTGATCAGAACTCAAATCAGAAGTTGGAAATAAGAAAATTGTATGGTGACTTTGCTCAAAATCTCCTTTTTCAATTTTTTGAAGAAATCCATGAGTAGCCTTCAATGCGTTTAAATCTGTAAAACATCTATCTCCTGATGCCGAAATTTACTTTAAGATTTTCATTCATTTTGTGTTTTTGTTTCCTTATTGTTTCCAGTTAAAAGACTTGCACCACGACCACTTAGTCAGATTTTACGGGGCATGCGTGGATCCTCCAGAGCCGTGCTTGCTCACAGAATACTGCCCCAAAGGATCTCTGCAGGATATTTTAGAAAACGAAGAATTCAAATTAGAACCTATTTTTAAATACAGTCTCATGCACGATATCGTTAAGGTAAGTCGAATCAAAATAACATTTTTTCAGGTCTAAATTCTTCATATCGGTCGATTCTTTCAAGAGAATTAACATGTTGGTGTTTATAAATATGGGTATAATTTATAGTTTTTTGCCTGTATTCAATTCTGGAAATAGAGCGATAATTTAACCATGTTTTCATTCAACTCATGTTAAAATTAAAGGAAAACAAAATTCTAATCATGAAAATGAGATCATGGTTATCAACGCTCTATGTATAGGTTTCTGGTACTCACTACTCAAGCCAGCGGTGTTGCGTTTAATTGAGACAAAATAAAGGCTTTTCTTTTTTAAAGGATTCAAACGAGATTCTCGTATCAAACAAAAAACGAAGTTGTAAGTTTTGAAAATTCCTCGCTTTCTAGCCAGGAAAAGTTTTTTTATTCAAGCTAAAATTGTCCCAAAAGCCTGGAAATGAATGAATGGTATTTAATGATACCACTATGGTTGTATGATTGTTCACATAATGTCTTAAATATATTGATCGTAACTTGTGATTATTGTCACCGAAAGTCTAAATGAAAGAGTTACATCATCAATATTAACAATTTAAATTATTATTTATTTTCTTTTCAGGGTATGAGCTACCTGCACGCCAGCGAGATCAAATCTCATGGTGGGCTCAAGTCATCAAATTGTGTCGTCGACAGTCGATTCGTCCTAAAAATTGCCGATTTTGGTCTCAGGAGTCTGAGGGCAAGCGATAGCAACTGCTCAGAAGACAAAGATACTTACGCTTACTGGCGCAGTAAGTAAAATGTTTATGAAGCTCATTTGATTAAAAACTATTTATAATACCTCGCCTATAAAGGCAATGGATCGCTAGACAATAATAGAGATGGGTTAGAGATAGGTTAAATTAGCCTTCAATAGTGGTTAAAGTAGCATTTTTTTGTTGTGAAATCTACATGGAAAATTGCAGTCACTTTTTTTAGCAACTGAATTGTTAAATCAGCAATTTTATTTTTTCCGTGCAAGCTTGGGGATTGTCAAATGAGACGATCGAATTTGACTAATTTTCGCAATGTGACGTGCTTATCAACTTGATAATATCAAACAGCTTGCGCACAAGTGAAATTCCGGCCCCTTCCAACAGAGACACTTCAATTAGGGACTAATCTGTCAAAAGGATTCCGGAGATCGCCTTGATGTTAAACCGAACCGAAGTTCCTAGATAGGTCCGTTGAACATCGGAAACGCCCCGTAATGAAGACCTGCGATGTGAAGCTCGTTGTTAAAAAGTAAGGTAATAGTATTACGTAGGCTGTCCCAAAAGTACCTGGACTGGTTCTGTAACTTCAAAACTACGAAAGATACAGACATGATCTTGGTCTCATTTCAAAAATCAACTCGGTACCTATTGATTAAAACGAAGATTAGCTCAATCGAACAAAAATTAACCTAGTTATGATAATTTAAAATCAGTGAGTAAAGTTTACCCCTACGGTTTTTGAGGAAGATTTTTCGCTTATTACCATGATTCAAAAAGTTAATCTTCGTTTCCGCTTTCCTCCGAATATTTCATGACTTCCTTTTGCTTTTTGAAGTACCGTCCATTCAACCGGATGTACTTATGGAAAAAATATATTGGGAGTCATCGATAACTTGTTTAACTTTCCCTATATTCGCCGTGACCGTCAAATAGATCTCGTTTAGGTTTTTATGCACATTTCTATAACGTTTTATTATTTTGAAATGCGTAGGACTAAATTGTGGATAAAATCTGTCGACAAATTCGAAGAAAAAATGTATAGTTCTTCAAACCACGAGGGTCATCAAAAAAGGAAGGTTTCCTACCTTGTATCTTCCAATCAAAAAGAGATAAATCAAATCAGTAAATAAGATCTTGTTAGACATACTTTTCGCTTTAAAACAAGCCCAAGTTTTTGAAAATCGATCAAGGGGTTCGCGAGAAAATTACATTTTAATTGAACCCCTTGACCGATATTTACAAACAAACTTGAGCTTGTTTTATAGCTTAGAGTATGCCTGATAAGTTTTTTTTCCTGATTTAATTTATCTCTTTTCGTTCGGATGATACAAGATAAGGAACCTTACTTTTTGGATGACCCTCGTAATTAGTGTTTTTTTTTTCAAAGGAAATTTGGCAATTTTTGATGATCCTGTAAAGTTCATCTCAAGCACAGTAGGACTCATGCGAATTGACAGATGTGGCTTCCTGGAAACATACACACGGATGCATTTTCGATTGAAGATCAAACCCTGCTACTCCTCCGTGCTTGGAAAAACGCCGTACGAGCCTTTAACCGTTGCCAAATCTCTAGAAAAAAATCACGAATTTCCGGGCAAATTTGTAAATATTCTTCTTCCGACATTTCAGAGGATTTTCTTTGTGATTTGATGTGTTGGAAAATTTCAAGGAAAAATATTCATGACTTCCCTCAAAAATAAATATTTTCTTATAGGCAATTTGGCAACATTCCAATGATCATACGGCGTTTTGCCTTAGCACGGCAGGCTACTCTCCCGCATGTGGGGGGTTCAACAGGCTGCTCGCAAAACCGTTCCATGAAAAAAATTATGAAAAGAATGTTCTTGAACCTCTTAGAGGAAGTTGCTCTTCACTGAGAGGCCTTGTCTACTGTTCCATCATTTGATTGTCATCGAGGATTTACGGAACTGGAATATTAACTGTTGAAGTCGGAAATTCTTGCACAGATAAGTAGTAAGCATCGCAGATGAAGGGACCACCAGACAGTCTTAAAATACAGCATCACATGTCATGCATTCTCATCAAAATTTCCAGACAAACGCCATGAACATATTTTATAAATCCAAAATCAACTTCCAAGCGAGAAATTCGTGTCAAAATTCTGATGTAAAATCAGTGAATTGTAACATTCCGCTTTGAAAAAATTTTTGAAATCACAGATTAAGTCGCTCATGATCGTTTATCGGCTTATATTTCCTTCACACCCGTTTGCTCGTGTGAAGTGGTACTCCTCGGTTGAATAACACGTTTGCACACCAAAATAATAATATTTGAAGGTTAGATTGTTGTGGCTACTAAAATAAATCTAATCCAAATTCGTTCGTTGCGACACGAAGGACAACTTATAAAAGGCACCTGGAAAACCCAATGATTACACGTGGTATTATATTATGTTGTGAAGATCACATAACTCAGAGCGCCTTCAGTTTTTCGTGTATGCAACACGGACATCTACTGAGCACGTTTAGTTGTATCGCGGAGTTGTGCTCAATGGCACGACTGGCGCGACTGGTGCTGCGTACTAGGAAAAAAACGGACTGAAAGCAAATGATTATACGTACAAGGAATAGCTAGAATTTCTCTTCATGAAAAAGTCCATCTTTGTTTAACACACGGCATATTTAAAATTTTCAGGAAAAATTTGGGTCTTCGAAAGGCTCAGATATGATTACAGCACTGCCAATTAAACCCAAAAACCTCAAGTATTACGTTTCGCACTGGGGGAGGGGGGGCAAGCCCAGCGTTACGTAAGAAATCCGAGCCGGGTGAAAAAAAATTAAAAATCCCGCCCTTCCCTTTCTTGATTTTTTGAAAATAGGGCAGGGGGAGGGTGTTAGGCCAGCAGAACGTTATTCAAAAGAGAGAGTGTCGGGCTGCGCCACGTGTGTGTTACGGGGGGGGGGGGGGGGTTAAAAGTCGGGAAAAAAGCGTCACGTAATACGTGCACCTAACCTAGAAGGAGTTTATAACTGTTAATTTATGAATTTTATGACCAACTTGACTCAAGCAGACTTCGGTTTTTTGAATGGGCAGAAGTTTGAATCGACGATTCCAGGAGACGCTTGTTTCGCTCTTATGAGTTCTTGTTTCGCACTCAAGTGCTGTCTAGACCTTATTCTGCGTAACATTTTGATGAAGACCAATATACTAGCGCGTAATTTCTGCGTAGATTCTAATTGTGACCCATTGTGCCATTTGCAAGTTTTGAATGGAATCGAATGATCATTCGGATATTGGAAAATTAAAGAGTTCCTTGCAACAACAACATACGGCGAAATTTTCAATTTTCAGAAAAACGTATCGAAACAATTTGAGGGAATGTAGATCGAATCGTCTTCAATATTGCTGGATTTTTTAAAGATTACTGGGAATATGAATATATGAAATAATATGAATATATTATTCAATATACGGAACTAACATTTTAGGATAATTTTGTTTTAAAATTAATGTAGGTGCGCGCAAGTCCAAGGTATGACATTATGTTTTGGTTTTATGCAGATATTTATTTCCTTGCCTTCCTCATCTCGTTTTTCTCACCTTCCTTTTCTTGGTTTTCTACCTCACCGTTATTTATGCCGTTAGTTATAACAGTTTAGTTATTTTTTCTAATTTTTCTCTTGTATTTTGTTTTCTTCATTTTTCTTCTTTCCCCTCTTCTTCGTCCCTTATTCTTCGTCTTTTTTTTACTCTGCTGCTTCTTCTTCTTCCTCCTCCTCTTTTCTTCATATTTTTGTTATTTTT
The DNA here is from genome assembly GCF_918797505.1 of Bemisia tabaci. NCBI lineage: Eukaryota > Metazoa > Arthropoda > Insecta > Hemiptera > Aleyrodidae > Bemisia > Bemisia tabaci. The sequence continues at coordinate 13,197,970 of NC_092802.1, read as the reverse complement.
TCCTTCCACCCTTTTTTTGTCTTCACCTCCTTTATCTGTACTCTATTCTACTTTCATATTTTTCTCTTTTTCTCTTTTTTTCTTTCAATCCACCAATATTCCAATAGTTCCAATCCAGATTTAGAGTATGAAGACCAGGAATGTAACAGGAGCTTTTTGTTCGCAGGATTCGTGTGGACGGCTCCAGAGCTGCTGAGATTGCCGAATCCACCACCAGAGGGCACACAAAAGGGAGATGTCTACTCCTTCGCAATAATCGTCCATGAGATCGTCACGCGGCAGGGTCCGTTCTACTTAGACGAGACTGAGTATCCTATGCTCGTGGAACCCAGACGTAAGTACAAATCCACCTATAATGGATTAATAAAGATATTGAAAAATACCGGTTCCTTTTTATGTTTCGCAAAATGTAAAAATTAATATTATCTTCTATTTTTAGGTGTTTGAGCGCGGGTTGTGTACTCTAGCCCCTAAAAAATATGAAATATTTCACAGCCTCGTGACATTTTATGGAAATATTTCACTGACATTTTCAATCTCTCATTCCTTTCTTACGTTTCATGCCACCCTGCCCTCACAGTCCATTCCATTACGCCGAAACTTATCAACCTGGTAGCTCCCATCGAAAAACCCAAGGCACGACACATCCTCTCGCAAAGGGCAAGTGGTCATATCTCCTCAAATCAGTCAGTTCAGATCCCAAGGATATTCTCGTGCTTAGTTCCTTTAGTAGTTTCATCTTAAACATTAAATTCATCCATTTCAGACACCTGCACATACTCCATTGATAATTATTCGAGGTCAAGCCGAACATCAGTTGGGCGATAAAAACCAATTGGTTAACAAAATCGTCTATACTGCCGTGCCAAGAAAAAACGCCGTATGAACATTCGAGAGTTGCCGAATTTTTCTCGATAAAATGTTTATTTTTTTGGAAAATTACGCATAATTTCCCTTAAAATGTTCAGATATTTTAGATTAAATTGCGAACAAAATGGTTATAGGACATTTCAACAACAATTTTTTGTCCGTGCATCTGTTTTTTTCTAGTAGTTTATGTCCCCACGTTTTTCCGGCAGTAGAGTTTTGGTCCACCTACTAATTGAGAACCGAAGTTAATTGGTCCACTAGTAAATATTCACATCACTTAAATCAAGCAAAAGCCCGCTTTCATTCACCTATTTCACTTTTGTTTCAAAATAAAATCTTCTTGATGACATACTCAAGAATGTTTCTGCCTAAATTGAGTCACTTTTTACTCTGATGAAATTCAAAAATTATGTTAAACGTTATTAAATACGGATACTAGAACTTGGTGAGTTTTTGGACTCTCTTCTTGTACCGTAATATCTTAATTTATTTTGCAAAAATCATAAAGGATGCCTGTCATTCTTAATACGTTGGAGCGCCTTCAATTTCGTATGATACTGTGCAACACTTCTGTTGTGAAATAGTTGCTTGAGGCGCCGTGGTACGCTGCGGCACGGCGGGCGGGCGGCCAACGCCTACAAACCTAAGTGGATACTTCAAGCATTGCGCAATGCGTGAAGTATCCCCTTAGGTTTGTAGGGGCCTGTGCGCGTTACGCGCTGGCAGCACGCCGCGCCGCTTCTGTTTGGTTCTTATATTTAAACTCGCGGAGTCAGCATTTTTCAGCTCATGATTTTGAAATGTTTGCACACCGTGCATGAATTATTCTAAAGTTACGCAAAATTTCCTTTAAAATTTGCAGATGTTTTAGATAAAATTGTGAATAAAAGTGTCCGAAAAAAATTGAAGAAAAGTATTCAAAATGTTTCTAGTAAATTGTTTTTTTATTTAAGGAAATATTTCAACGTATGAAGGCTCATACGGCGTTCTACCTTAGTGCGGCGGTCTAGATCCAAGATACTTTTTTTTTCCATTTTACGGATGCGGCCCTTAGAGTCCATTCCGTCACACCGAAACTTATCTACCTGGTAGCTCCCATCGAAAAACCCAAGGCACGACACACTGAAAAAAGAATCTCGGTGTATTTACTAAGAAAAGGGTAAAATTACCAAGAATTCAGGGTTCTTTTTGATCCCAGTTTTTTCTTGGTAAAATTACCATTTATGGAATTGGTAATTTTACCGAGAAATCTCGGAAAAATTATTGAACTTTCTCGGTAATTTTACTGGACCTTGGCAAAAACGCCAATATCTTATATCGACTGTGGTAGAATTACCGAGATAAAATGGCAAAGTTACCGGGAATTGATTACCAATAAAAGTGGTATTCTTACCTGAAAAAACAATAAAAATACCGGTTTTTAGGTAAGCTTACCAGTCTGTCTTGGTAAAATTACTAATATATACATAAAGTCGCTTTACAACGCACTCTGGCGTTCTACGACACCCAAACGCCACATATGCCTGTCTTCTCAGAGGTTATCGGGCAACTGACACCGCAACATCTCTTCGTCAACGCCCTGCCGCCAACCCTTTCCGGGACGTCCCCGTCACCTCTGAAAAATTACCAATAATTGGTAAAAAAAAGTGAGATGGTAAAGGTACCAACTGACCTCGGTAAAAACGCTGAGAATTTTTTTTCAGTGTACAGTCCATTCCGTTGCGCCGAAACTTATCTACCTGGTAGCTCCCATCGAAAAACCCAAGGTTCGACACATCCTTTGGCAAAGGGCAAGGGGTCGTTCTCTGATCCCGGGATTAAATCCCCGGCCCGGGCCGCACATTTATGACGCCGGCGACAGTGCCGAAGTTTCGAGACGATTCGCGGGGCATTACTCGGGAATAAATCGAGGATAAGAACGTATCGGAGGCCCCCCCCCTCCCGTCGGGGGGGCAATTGACGGGGGGCTCGGGATCCTCGGAAGAAACGCAGAGGTCGATAGGGATCCGACAAACGTCTCGGATCGGGAGGGGTTGGGATGGGGTCGGGGGATGCGAGCGCTGGCATCCCTTCGGCCCTGGGTTGGCGTCGGTCGGTGAGCGCCGAGCGTCGAGCGTCCCTCAGTGTTTTCGGTGTGCCTTGTCGGTGATGCTGTGCCTGGACATCGGTATGACTTGCTCCCTCGACTGCGACGCGTGTGCTCGGACCCTCTCCGAAAGGGGTGAGTTTTCCGCGTGTCTCCATTGTTTCCGCCCCTAGCACGACTGGGAAGCGAAATTTTCCGCGACTGCTCTGCTGGATTCGGAATTTTTAGAATTTTTTTTTTTTTTTTTTTTTTTTTTTTTTTTTTTTTTTTTAAAAAAAGGGAGGATGTACTCCCTAAAATTCTGCCGGCCAAAGTAAAAACGCTATGTCACCATTCTACATTTTTTCCATTTTTTTCAGACGAAAAACCATTTTACAACAAAACTGGCAAATATTCATCCTTCATCAACCCCTCGCCCTGCTGGAAAGCGAAATTTTCCGCGATTGCTCTACTCGATTCGGAATGCTTTGCATTTTTTTTTTTTTTTTTTTTTTTTGAAAAACAAGAATGGATATACCCCCTAAAATGTCGCCCTCCCAAGTACAAGTGCTATACCACTATTCGACATTTTTTCGATTTTTTTCTGACGAAATACTATTTTACAGCAAAACTAGCAAATATTCATCCTTCATCCACCCCTCGTCTTGCTGGAAAGCGAAATTTTCCGCGACTGCTTTCTCAATTCGGAATGCTCTGCATTTTTTTTTTTTTTTGAAAAAAAAGAAAGGATGTACCCCCTGAAATTCTGCCGTTCGAAGTGAAAACGCCATACCACCATTCGATATTTTCCGATTTTGTACTGACAAAATACTATTTTAGAAGAAAACTAACGAATATTCATGCGTCATTTTTTCGAGTCAATTTTGTCATACCTATAGGAACTCAAATTTTTTAAAAAAATACAGCCTTGTCACACTTGGATTTTCTCGTAATAGAGAAGTATGTGCGGAAGAAAATGAAAAATGTGTAATGGAGTCGAAGCGTGTTTGCTGTGGCCGGCAAAATTGAGGGACTACCCCAATTTGTTGCATTAAACGGGCATTTCCAATTAATTAAGGTATTACCGCAACTCAAGTTGGGGTAAGTACCGCAACATTTCGGTGAGCATCCTAATTTGTTGGGGGCACTACCACAATTAATTCGAAATGACCGTATCATTGGACAACCCTCTCCCCGTTTACTTTTTGTGAGATGGAAAGAACAGTCAGAGTTTTGAGCGATTTCTAGACCCGTCGTACATGTTTGGATAATAGTTTCGTCAGTTCTCACCTGCGCTTCTTGCCATTCGTTATTAAGTTCATTTTAGAGGGGAGGTCCCCCCCCCCCAACCTGTCGTCTATTTGTCTAATCCAAAATTGCACGTCTGGTCGTTTTCTTGAATTAGCTCATTCCATCAGAGTTGGAATGCTTTGTGCCCATTTTCCAAGTTTTGTTTACATTTAATGAGTCCTACGGATCAATCTAAGTTTTGAGAGAATTTCAGGCCAGTGGCGAGGCGTGAATGGTAGACTATCGATATTTCCCCATTTGAAGCTATGGTAAAGAATCGATTATTGAGGTTTTCATCGCGATCACCCAGTTTATCGATCTATTTCCATAGGTTCAATCGGCAGATCAATCGATGTATCGTAGAGCATTCCCGCCACTGTTTTAGATGCGCGTGTCACGAGTCTGAATTAAATTTTCGCCACTTCTTCAATTTTACCTTCATTTCGTCGCTGTCTCATTTTACCCCAACCCAAACAAAATATTTCATCGTCACTGTTCATCCAATATTATCATTTGTAGGTAGTTCATTATTTCAGAATCAAGCTGATTCTGTCGTATTGTAGCATGTATTTTTTGTTTTTTTTTTCCCGAACATATGAAGAGAAGAGTTTAAGTGGGTTGATTTCTATGACGTACCATTTTTACTCTTTTTCGTTTCTTTTCCCCATCGTACAAATTCAAAGTTTCCCTACTCATTTTCCTGCGGTATACCAAATTAAACTCTTACTTGTTCCGCAATTTGCCCGAGGATTGAAGAAAAAAAAACATACAAACAAGGAAAGCAAACAAAAAGTCCCACCATTCTCTTGTGCGTTTTATAACCATTGCGTCTTTTCCACCCTTTTCCCCACCATGAGCTTTTTTGCCGCTACATCCCGTTTTAATTGTTTCGGCTAATTTTAACTTTAAAACTTATTGTTATCTTTCTTTTCGTCTGTTTGACTTCGCTAAATCTCTCAGCCCTCTTTCTTCCTCAATCCATCGTCAAAATTTGCAAGAGTTCCCCTCCTCTGATAATTTATTAGTTTCGTTCAACTTATGTCGAAAGAAGGAATTACTGAAGTGAACAGGAGGGAAAATTGTATTTGGGTTTTCTGACTTTTTCTAGCTTCCTTTCCTCAACGTTGCTAATTTATCAACGTTTTTTTAACGATGAAAAATAAACATTCCTAAATTCGAGTAATGCTATTTGATTAAATTTTACACGCTAAAAACATTCTGTAATAATGTATGCAGAAAGAAATCAAAATGTCATTTCAGCTGCATAGTCCCATCGCGCATCGGTCTAAGACTATCACGGAGCGCAGCTCGACGATGAAATTACAAGACCAGTATCACGTATATTGGTTCGCAATGTTACAGACTTCCTGTCATATACTTTATTTTTTAAATAGAAAATCACTCGACGTGAATTCTTGAAAACCACTGTGATTTTTCTTCTCCGTGCGAAGATAATTCCGTGAAAACTTCCACGGATGACACTGATTCATTTATTCATTTGAAAAAATAAATTGGGAGCGGAGACTTTGAAACGCCGCAAACGAGATGCGTGGTCTGGTAGTTTCACCGTCGATCTGTTTTGTGAGGCAAAGATCACCAAAACTTCAGTAGCGTGGCGTGCTTTGCGATCAATCGATTTTTCCCCATTTGAAGCTGTGGTAAAGAATCGATTATTAAGGTGTTCGCTGCGAACACCCTGTTTATCGATACTTTTCCATAGGTTTAAATGGCCGATCAATCGATATATTGCAAAGCACGCCACGCCACTGCAGAATTTCGACTCCGTGTAAGACTCAAGAATGCAACTAATGATGTTTGAATGTCTATTATATTGCCTATGAGGGATTGTGCAGGAGTTTTCGCTCTCGCAAAGGATCCTTGTCTGTGACATTCCGATCTCAATAGGACGCATTTAAATAAAAAGGAACTATATCCATTGTGACAAAAGCCATGGCATGCATGTATTATTATGGATCTCAGGGCTCATGCCAGAATGGATCTAATTTATTTTGATTCAAATACGTCCAATACAAAGATGTTAACTTTACTTTTGTGCTCAAGCGTGCATTGGCATTGCGACCACTCGAGAGCAAATAAAAATTGTTTCAAGAACTTTCCTCACGAGCATCTCCGTGTTTCATTTCCTGGGGTCCTCTCTCGTTGTGTCAGGTCTGTTTCCACTCAATATTTCAAGATTGGCCAGTTTAACGTGTGGCTCTACCGAGTTTTAATCAAAGTGAATAATGTAGAGACATCATATCGTCTAGACTAAAGAGAATATGGTATGGGTAGTGTTCTATTGCCAAACTGAAGCCGCAGTAGTTTATTTGGCGCACATATTGTCCCCTGCCAGAAAGAATATCAGAAGAATTACGCTTTAGATGCTATTTTGCCGGACGGCTCAAAATATTATTAATTTTTTCATTTAAACTTTAGCCCACACTTCAATGAAAATTCAAGAGATCCGTCTTCACAACGGAAAGAATATTTGGTAATATGTTTAAGGAATTTTATTTTATTAGTTGCGCCGTAAACAATTGGAAAAATTTGAGAATTTTCGAAACATTATCCCTGAACACAAATGGACTACATTGTGTAATGTGGATTTATAATTTCTGGCTAAGTTTAGAAACAAGGTATGAACCATTAGTTTTCCATGTACATAATCACGCGTTTTTATGGATGTACCAGGAATTGAAGTTCCTAATTGCTAATGAAGTCCAAATGGCGCTTGCAATATTCTTCTCGGAAAGGAACCAGCATGTTTTCGCGTATCAAGAGCGTATATTAATATTGTTGGAATTATTTGTATCTTAGATTTTAAAATACCTCGCATCAGAATATCACGCTGGGCCGAGAAACTTGTTAAAAATTGTTGAAAAAATCCAAGAAAGGAATTAAAGAGTCTCAAAAAGAGGATTATTGTTGGAGGAATTCTGATTGAAATTATTACTTGGTACTTTTTTCTACGGCAAGGCCAAATGCTAATCCTTTGAAATGGTCCAGAAACGGAAGATTTGACATCTTAATAACTTTTCGACTTTATTCAATGGTTAAATGAATGTGTTAAACATTTTGCCAAAAAGTTTGTATTTTTGGAGGAGGCAAGATTTAATTCTCAGTTTAAAGTAGTTTGAAGATTGCGTCACAAGATCTGCTCGAGCGCCTTCCGTTTTCCGTAAATGCAACATGGACATCTGTTAAGTACGTTTAGTTGTATGTGAAGAAGTGACTCTAATCGTTGATTCGTGTATAGCCCTGATGGGCAATTACTCAAGTGAATTGCTATGTATATTTCATGCTGTTACTTGTTATTCACACTCAATAGCAATTCTTGCAAGTTGGTAGTCATGGCTCTTGTCAATTTAAATGTCTTTAAAAACTGGAAATTTAAAAAAGGAATCCATCAAGGTAGAGTATTTCACGCTACAATGAACGTATCCTCAACTGTTTACAGTGTGTTTCATCAAAATAAAACAGATTCACCAACTTGTGATAAATCGCCACCGTTGGCACTAGTTTCGCAGCAAAAATTCCCTTTGTCTCAAAATAAAAGTCCGCGTTCCAAAAAGGATGGTATCTGCACAACAATTAAACTAATGAGTGGCATACTTCTCGAATGCCGTTGAGTCCGAACCCAAAAGAAGATTTACGGCTCAGAGAGTAAATTTGTCTTGTCTCCAAAAACAAAGAAGGTGCCGCGAATTCACAGCGTCCTTCTCAAGAGCTCTTCATCGTCCCTGGGAGAGGGAAAATAGACCAAATATTCTTGCGCAGTATTAGGGACCGGAGTCCCTTGGAAAAGCGGAGGAATCATCGTTCGTTTAATAAGCTGGCGACTGAAGTTGGAGCTCTCTCCAAACATGGAATTTACGAGGTCTGCAATGGAAGGATCGGAAAAGCAACACAAAAGCACAGATGTCAAACTTTGATATTGCTCTCGATACTCGAGGCTTGAACATAAAGAACGAAAAACAAACAAAGTATTTTAGACACTCTGCTCGACGACTCTAAACCACGCATTTCCCCATTTTTAAGACTCTTGATTATCACGTGAGGCCTTGTCTCCACGAGCCGTTTCACGAGATTTGTCCCAGGGAAAAATCCCACTTACGAAGTTGGGAAAAATATTGAGGTAATCGATATTTTTCCCAGTACCAAGTATGGTACTTGTACCCCTAGGACCCACTGAGAGAAGAAGAAGAAGTGAAAACGAATTGCGCGATATTTTATTCATTGCTACATTGTTAATGTTTGTTTAGTTAAAATAATGTGTCTAATTGTCAATTGAGTGCAATTATTATTTTAATCCTGGTTAAATACTCGACTTTAACCAATTTATCTTCCCGCGAAAACTAGTCGGAGGACTGTATGAGCCCCGTCCCGTGGAGGCGGTAACTGGGAAAAATCCCAGAAGTTTCATTCCTGCGATTCGAACTTGGGACAAATCCCATGAAAACGTCCCGTGGAGACAAGGCCTAAGCGACATTCACAATTTGAAGCTGGCTTTAGGATACAAGGAGCTTCTCCCGGGGTGGTTGCGCGGGCAGTGGCGTGGCGTGCTTTGCGATATATCGATTGATCGGTCATTTGAACCTATGGAAAAGTATCGATAAACAGGGTGTTCGCAGCGAACACCTTAAGAATCGATTCTTTACCACAGCTTCAAATGGGGAAATATCGATAGATCGCAAAGCACGCCACTGGTTGCGGAATCCAACTGAAGATGGGTGCTCTACGATGAAACAATACAAAAAAAATTGATCGTATAACTGAATTAGTTCGGTATTCTGGTTGGATCGAACGATTGGCTTAGTCAAATTGAATCCTCTGCGCGTAGAACCATATTTTCGGTAAATGACATCAAAAGTCTGGCCTGAACAAAACTGAAGAGAATTGTTTGATTGCACAAATCAAACTTTTTGTCTCATGAATCGAATATCTATTTTTCTGACTGACTTGTTGAATTAATAAAAGAATGTGTAAGTTTTCTCAAAGATTGCTAAATTGAAATCCGTGCATTTTGAAAATTTGAAGACAATGGACTCGTATCCGTCCCGTAAAAATAATTACTCGTAAATAGCTAGAAAATAAAAAAAAATTGCAAGATGAACTTCCAGTTATAACCATGAAAAGAAATGAATATGACAGGGTCAGCAGGCCTGCAATGTCAAATTTAAAAACTTTGTGTCGTAGCGCACGGTTCTTAGGACCCGTATGAATTGGATGCAGTGGTGTGGCGTGTTTTGCGATGTATCGATTGATTTGCCATTCAAACCTATGGGAAAGGATCGATAGACAGGGTGTTCGCAGCGAACACCTTAATAATCGATTCTTTACCATAGCTTCAAATGGAGAAATATCTGTTACAGTAAGAACCCGAAATCCGTCAAACCTAGTTTTGACTAGTCAGAACTAGTTGCCACAAACCCCATTCGCCAAAACTAGTTTTTACTAGTGAATTCTAAAATTAACCGCTGGTTTTAACGAAGTAGTCAAAACTAGTTGTAACTGAAAAGAAAGCGACATGGCCGAAGGAGAGGCCGCGTAAGAAGACGGCGAGTGCTTTTTGAAGAAGGTGAAGGAATGCTACGAAGGTAAAGACAACCATTTTAATGCCATTCCTACAGAATCATATGAGGCCCTTATACAGCAGGTGGAGGAGGTAATAGCTGCTCCTAAAAAAACATCAGCGCAGTATACACGGATCAAAAGATTTAACGTCTTAAAAATTGGCGATTCTAAAAAATTAGTCACGCGGGAAGAGCCTGTAAAATATTCCTTAGCAATGGAGGAAATTTTCGATGTTATTGAATCGGCGCATATCGCAGTGGGGCATGATGGAAGAGACCGATTGCGGCTTGAAACGTCTCGCAAGTTTACAACCGATCAAGTTCCCGAGACCAAAATTACCCTCCGTGCCGCAGCAACGAAGTCTTCCACAACATCTGGACAAGGATTTGTCAGGTGTACATGCAAAACATCTTGCAATTCGAATCGTTGTTCTTGCAAGAAGAAAAACATGTTATGTAACTCAAAATGTCACAATAGCCTCTCGTGCCAGAATAAGTAAATGTAAAACTTGGACAGAATAATAAATGGTCTATTATCCGAGTTCAACTTACTTCTACTTTTCTCTAGTTAATACTAGTTTCAACTAACGAAAGAAATTAATTCTACAAAACCACTTTTCACCAGGTAATTCTAGTTTTCACCCATAAATTTCAGTCAAAACTAGTTTCAACTGAAAAAAAATAGTTGGAACTAGTTACGGCGGTGAGGGTCCTAGTTAATTTTAGAATTCACTAGTAAAAACTAGTTTTGGCGAATGGGGTTTGTGGCAACTAGTTTTGACTAGTCAAAACTAGGTTTGACGGATTTCGGGTTCTTACTGTAACATATCGATAATCGATCATTCACGCCTCGCTACTGATTGGATAGCATTCAGCAAAAAGGAACCAGCGCGATTGCAGTGATTTCAAAATCGTACAACTTCTTCTCTTCTTTTAAAAAACTTAATACATGTACAATATTAAAATGTACACGATTATTTTTCTTTAAAATTAACTTTCTTTCAAATTTATTTTTGGTGGGGAGCAAAAACGATTTGCCATTCGGGAGATTTTTTAGGTATTATGAAGAAGCAACTTTTTACAACACTAATTGCGCTGCTTCTTTTTCGCCGTATGTGATTCAATCAATACATGACAGGGCCCATAACACGATAAAGAAAGATTATCTCGATTTAAAATACACCCAATTAGAAATCTAATCTCTCGATTTCGGACTGTCTCCCTGATTTCATAATTATTCACTCCCCAAATGAAGTTTTTCCTCGTATTCGACTGACTCCGCTCTTTTTCCGAGCTCGGGCTTCAGCCGGCAGCAGTGCGAGGGGAAAGGCGAGAAATAAACAAGTCCACACCGCTGTGGAAATCTCAAGAAGCGAGCGAGAAATGAAATAGGGTTAAGAGGGTGGGAGGTGAGGAAAGTTATGAAGAAGTAACTGAATGGCCTAATTTCTGAACACTCCGACGAAACCTCGTACTCTCGTCGCGAGCACAAGGTATCGCCGTGCAAAATTTTTGCAACACCCTGCCAGAAGTTAGGGAAAATGAATCATGGTATTAGCACACGTTCGTAAGTTCCATAATGAACACCGGGATTTTTTTCGGAATTCAGCCCCTGGCAGGGATCTCGATAAATAAGTTGGGCTGTTTTTTAAAATGTGACTAAGGGTCCCTGGGTCCGGCGGTATTTTCGGCTTCAGCAGCGAAAATTGAGTGGGAATTACCCTATTTGCTAACTGAGAAAAAAAATTTCCTCCTTTCCTACGCAAAACAATCGGATGAGCTGTACATGGGGGTTTATAGCAGTGCCGAGGCGTGAATGATGGATCATCGATATTTCTTCATTTTGAAGCTGTGGGATAGAATCGATTATTAAGGTTTTCATGACTTCGTGCGCGAAAAATAATTTTGCAATAAAGTAATTTAACCATAAAATCGCGATTTTGTCGACGATTATCGCAATATTATCAAATCAAAAATTGTTGTAAAATGAGATAAAGTTTCGATTTTATTGAACGCGATTATTTCCTAGTGATAAAATTGCTACAAGATTGAGGATAATCGTTCAGATGTTTATCATTTTAGATAAGGATTTTTTCGCCAAAAAATGGACTTCATTTAATGGTTAAATGAAGATGTTAAAAAAAAATTTAAAAAATCGTAAAAAAATCGCAATTTAATTGCCAAATATCGCGATTTTTTTGTTGAAAAATGCTACGTGAATCAGATGCCGAGAGTTTCGGATGTAGCACCCAGAGCAGTCGAAGCTACGGCCCCAGCACCCGGAACTCTCGGCCTCAGAGCCCGGAACGAATGGTATGTCTATATAAAGGCCGTAACTTTTTTTAGTGAATGTATCTATTGAGCAAAAACAATTATCAGGCTTTTTTTTCTCCTTGCACTGTGTACAACGCTTTTTTAAAACGGATTCCTCATTGGGTGTTCATTCTCGTATTTCATGTCTCGCCTTGTTAGGAAAGCTTAAAAATTATAAAATCGGAAATTGATAACGAGGGTGGGATACAAAGATTATCCCTGGGATTATCCCCGCAGTAATTGGGACTTATCCGAGGCTGGTGGAAGGTGGAACGCAGTGTAGAGAAATTTCCTCGAAATGCTCGGGAAAAAACTTGGTGCATAAGACCCGAAGACTTGGTCCAACGCGACAAGTCTTTTTCACCGTGCACCTTCTCCACAATGACTTCTGAACCACGAATTGAATCTTAATTATCAATTTTGGATTTAAGAAGAGAGAGTAATTGGTAAGCATCGTTGTCAATTTTAATGTCCTTCGCAGAAAGTTTGACAAGTTGTAAGAAGCGCCATTGAACTTTCTTAAGATCCATGACCAGTGTTCCCGGGTGCTCCGTGTACGAGATCCGTCCGCTTTACCGCTCTCCGTGCTGCTATTGGCTGCTGCGTCGTTCTGTGACGTCACGCGCACGGATATTTTAAGATAGGGAAGCGTTTTCCCATAAGGTTTTTGTCCTTACGCGGTCAGTGTCGGTATAGGGAATATCCGCGCGATAGAAATAGAAGAAAGTCTCAATTTTTACATTTTGCGAAACATGAAAAAGAACCGGTATTTTTCAATATCTTTCATAAATTTCTAAAATTTCATGAAATATTTTACGTGGAATCTAAAAATTTAATTTTTAGATTCATCCATTTTTAGAATTCAATTATTTAAAATCACCCTCTGAATCGTTAACGATCATTTTCGGAATTTCCTCGCGGCGGGAGAGAGCGCAAAACGAAGAATTCAAAACGGGAGCCGTAGGTGACAGGGTTGAGACCGTCGGAATTCGAATAATTGCGAGCGCGAGTTCGCAGGGGGTGGGGGTGGGGGCGGAAAAACCGTAGCAATTAAAAGCGCTTCATCGGACGAAAACCGATTTTGCAGCTTTGCCAATTTTATGACAATCCTCTTGATTTTCCTATCGGAGTGACCGCACACAGTGGTTCGAGTCAATAGGAGAGGTCGGATAAAAATTGGAAACTTTAAAAGAATACAACTCTCACAGAAAAAAAGAATCTTAAATTTGCCGCCGAGAAGTATTTTTTCTTAAATCGAGAATTTTGCCGTTTCATAGGAACTACTAATTTTGCTTAACCCAAGCATTATTTCGCTTGTATCCAGGAAAACTCAGCTCAAATTAAAATGAAACAAATTCTTGGCTGTAAATTCAAGAATGGACCACTAGACAAGGCACGAATTTAAGCATTATGACACATGTGCCTTAACTAAAATTTCACGTAGAATACGACGCGCACAACGAAAATTACCTAAATCAACTCCTTCCAAAGATATTTAATGATTCTTGATACGTGAATTCAAACCACCCGCTCATGAAAACTCAATGCTCTGCATGATTCACATCGTGCGCTAAACGCTATCATGACAGTCTCTGCAATATAAAAATCTGGCAACCTCAATCTTGACGCTTTGGCTCAGCTGGAGTAAATTGCATATAGTTTGAACAACACATGGTGGGAAATGAACATTACTCGATTGAGAAACTTGTTGAAACCGTTGTAGTGCGCGATTTGACTCTCGTAGAGCTTTGAGTTTCTTGTGAGCGGGCAGTTCAAAATCCGCGTAACCAATGTGAATTAAAAAGGTTAATATCTATCGTTTGGAGTTTGTTTCATTAGTTTTCGTCGCGCGAATCGTGCTCTACGTAAAATTCTGGTTAAGGATCATGTATCAGAATGCTTAAATTCGTACCTTGTCTAGTGGTCCATTGTCACGTTTGAGCCAAGCCTTTTTTTATTCAGTGCTGTATACAAAATGTTGAGGTTCCAAAAGTGGTTCCATTGGTTTCTTCGTAAAATACTCCGCTATAAGCACCCCTTGAAATTTAAAGTGTGACGAAATGAACATCAAAATTTGCAGTTTTAGTCAAAAATTGCATGTCCGACTCTATTATTGACTCGCTCACTGTGCGGTAGCAAGGGATGGCACCCCCTTCGAAATTAGTCGCAATCTAAGTTGGTTCGCAGCTCACTGTGGTCGGATCAGAATTCGTCGCTCCTCTGACGTAAGGTCGCATCTCGATTTCCACGAGAGCCCTGCCCTCCATATAACTCTATGCTTTCTGGGGCTCATGTCGGAAAGGAGATACGCCCTTATGTCAGATGAGCGATGAATTTTGCGGGCTCTCATCGCTTTGCTATCGCCTCCGACCTCGAGTAATAATGCCCCGCGATACTTAGGCGCAGAACACACTTCCGGGTTTTGGCTTCATGGGAAGCTGTTAAGATTGTGTCAGTTTTGCGGAAAGGGGCTATTAATTAATTACTTCACACTGAAAGGAAACGAAGAACCGCTGAGAATAAACGGCGTATAAAATTTCGGACGCTGCCAAATTTTCTTTGATAGAGCACAAATTCCCAGGAAAACTAATGAATATTTTCCTCCAAATTTTTCACGTAATTTTGTTCGCAATTTCACCTAAAGTTTCCGAAAATTTCAAGGAAAAGTATTCATCACTTTCCTCAAAAATAAACATTTTATCAAAGTAAATTTGACAACTCTCGAACGCTCATTTCATCCTCCGATTTTTCAGAGAAATTCATTCGCAGTTTTATGTGAACCGTGTGAAATTTCGAGATGGAATATTTAATTTTTTTTAAAAAGAAAATAGCTTTTTATCAGGGGAAATTCGGTAACATCCAAAGGCTCATACGGCGTTTTTCCTTAGCACGACAGCCTTCCTCCCTGCCTTTCATACCACTCGCGCGTTTAATTCTCATTGACGAAATACGTCGGGCCCCTCACCTCTCCTAACTGCGGAAAATCAACTTTTTTATTAATGTTTTTACCAAAGCATCAAAAAGTTTACAAACGATTCGACGCTAAGAGCCCTGACTATTTCCTCTCTTTAAATACGACGTAATTGGACGAATTTCAGTTGAAAGGAACTATGCATCCATGAATTGGACGATTTAACAAAGATCAGTTTAACTGCATTTCACGCTGCCCAATTTCATCTTAAGTTTTAAATTTCTAACAGAGACAGGCCCGCCACATCCCATCTCGGGCCTGGTACCAATTTTCTGGCCCGGGCCCCTAGCACAGGGGGGGGGTCCGGGGGGCCTCCCCCGGGAAATTTTTGAAATTTTAAATCTATTTGGACGCATTATGAAGCTCTTATGATGGAGATTTTCCATCAATTTCTGCAGAATAATTACGCCTTTTTGTTTACTTTCAGCACCAAAAACTTTCGAATTGTTGCATTCAAAACATCTATACATTTTTTTTTGAGGGGGCAGATGATAATTTTCAATTCTATGGGGAGCCGGGCCCCCTGGACTCCCCTTTCGTACGTCTATGGCAAGGGAATTAAGCCATCGAAGTCGAGGATGCCCAGAAAGGAGCCTCTTAGCATCCGACAACGGAAGAAAATGAAATACAGTTACCAAAAATATCATTCTACATATACTCAAAATCTTGAAAATCTCTAAAAAAGTAAGAAAAATTTCATAGTGCCCTAGCGTGTTTTTGAAACTTTATTCACCTTTTGCGGAATTTTTAGGGTAATTTTTTCACTTTCCCTACGAGACTAGGGTTACACATGAATTCGTAGTGGTTTGTCACCCTGCGTCACGGGCCCCGGTACCAAGGACCCAGTATCCCCCCCCCCCCTTGTGGCGGGCCTGAACAGAGAACCAAATGACATAACGCCTTGAAACTTACTGTAAAGTCCCCTCGCATTATGAAGATAAGGCTCTTAAAATTTCAAGTCAAAAGTTCAGTAGGTTTTCTGTCAAAAAAATTAAACGAGTTAAAAGTAGGCCACGTTCGATTTACGCAAAACATTCTAAACTGGGTGGCCTTCTGAACGAGGGACCTTTTTGGCACAGCTAGGTTCCATTTTAAAACCTTTTACTTATTACTCCTGAGGATAAAAGAAGGAGTCAACATTAATCTCAAAGATTACAAAAACGATATCATCTAAAGGAGTAGGTCCAACGGAATTTTTACGTTTGAGACAAAGCAAATTCCATGCACCCTTTTGCAAAATACTGATTTAATCATGGTAAGAGCTCTAATAAAAGATGTCTCCGATATTATACGCGTTCGTCATAGAATAATGAATTTTTTTTAAGAATTGCCCTAATTTTACATATTGCGACCTGATAAAAGTTTAGTATCGAGGCTTTAAACAAGCCCAGTGTTCTTTTTCCAATTTTGAAACATAATTATCTACTCTGAGAAATTGTTCCTCTGCTTAATCAAAAATTACACTAAATAATCAGATACCTTTGACCCCTCGTGTATATCGGGAAGCTGATTTTACTTATCATTTTTTAATTGGAAATTCCGAGAGGTCGGTTATTGTGAGTCGATCGTATCCGCTCGAATCCCTTGATGAAGGGATGCCCTGAAGAATGTCGCGTTGCAAGATCTCCACCAAATGTTGGTGAAAATTTTAGTCTGAAGAGGGCCTTTTCGGCTCCATGTCTTGATCGTGGGAACGGCGGGGCGAGAGAGGGAGGAAAGGCCCAAAGGTCGAATACCCCGAAAAACATCGGCACGCAGATCCGCAAACGAGGATCTCACGAGGTCGTACCCTAAAGGATTCCTATGAGTTATGGGCGTGTTTTCTGCTAACATCGTTCAGATTCCGTTTAATTTATGTCGCTGGAGGTATTATTGAGACGTTGGTCAGGGCCAAAATCCCGTCGCCTCTCTGACATTAGGCGGTATCGCTATTTCCACATCAGCCCCCGAAAGCATTGCATTGTGCGGAGGACAAGACTCACGTGGAAATCGAAATACCCTTTTACGTCAGAGGAGCGACAGATTGTGACGTCATTTCTTTCAGTGGTTTTATACTGCGCATCCGTGCCTATGTCAATAGGTGGATTCACTGACTACGTCATAGTTCAATTAAATTAGCGAGAACGGATACACACCAACTCGGAAAAATGAAAGAATCAAGACACGCACAAAACTGCACAGTAGATGAAGAGATTAGTCTAAGAAAAAGATGTTTGGTGCCGAAAGACAAGCACTTGCGGATACTTTAAAAGTCCAACAACAGATGCGCTAACTCCAATGACCTGCATAAAAATTGACCGTGTTTGATGAAAATTGCGTACAGCATGCACACACACGTTTTTAGAGATACTTCAAGCATTGCATCTAACGCGCAATGCTTGAAGTATCCATGCAGTCATGCAGGCGCGAATATGCGTCTGCCGCCGGCCACACCGTATTTTGCCGCGATTATTTAAACTCGTGAAGTTAGTGTTTTTCAACGTATGATTTTGAAATATTTGTACATTCTGTGTGGATTTTTGTCTCATAAAATTGTGAACAAATTTGGTAAAATCCAACTTATTTTCTTCTCTTTATTCGCATCTATATAAATACAAATCTAGGGCTTTTTTTGTCCTACACGGGAAAAAAATTAAATGTTGATTTAGCATTTATACTGTTGAAAATATGCCCAACAAGTTTCAAATGCTGATTTTACAATACAAAAATGCTAACATAACATTTTAATTTGTATGTTTTGCAGTGGGCTTAGTTACGTTAGCATTTGTTAAAATGTAAAATCAGCATTTGAAACTTGTCGGACATCTTTTAACAGTTAAAATGCTGAATCAACATTTAATTTCTTTCCGTGTACTTCGATCTCGGAGGCTACTGGACCGATTTACTAAAAGTTTGTTTTAAACGAAAGCTGACGGCCTGTAAATTTGCCAGCACCCCTCGGTTTTCCGATTTGTGCGCCCGCCGCTACAAAATTTACCTCGATTCAAATTGACACATTTTCGGGATATCGTTAGACATAGTTTGTCCTTAGATCTCGGAAACTACTGGCCCGATTTATCTCGGAAACTACTGGCCCGATTTATCTCGGAAATTACTGGACCGATTTACCTCAGATTTCTTTTAAATGAAAGCCCTTCGGCTCTAGATGTGCTGACACTCATCGGGTTTTTTGTCGGAGCGACAGACGTTGCAAAATTTACCTCGAATTGATAAAGACATATGTTCATCTTTGCCACTAGGCACTTTTTCCTCTCTCGATCACAGGAATTACTGGACCCATTTACCTCGGACTTGTTTTAAACAAAAGCTCTCAGGCTCTAGACGTGCCAAAACCCCTCGGTTTTATTTATTTGCGCGACCGACGTTGCAAAATTTACCTCGAATTGCTAACGATATATTTTTCCTACAGTCTCTTCATTATTTTCTGCGCTAAATTTACCGCATACTGCACCAAGATCAAAACAAAAGTTAGGTTGGTTTGTGTTTCCCTTCCTACATTAACCAAGAGTTACCCAAGAACAAAAATATTTATATCGCAGTGTGGAAGAAACATTAGTGAAATTCTTAGTTTAGGAATGCCAAATAGTCTCTTTTTACGAAATAGGAAATTTTGCAGAGTGAAGAAAAGTTACGTTCCTTCGTTTGGGAATTGACGAGTTTCGTTACGAATCCAATGATCAATTTGCAAACTCAAATCCCGACGCTGGCACACAGTGGATCGAGTCAACTAGAGAAGTCGGACATTAAATTTTCGACTAAAACTGCAATTTTTAATGTTTATTTCGTCACATTTTAAATTTCAAGGGGTGCTTACGAATGAAAATTTTACTTAGAAACCAATGGTGCCACTTTCAGAACCTCAAAGTTCTGTATAAACGGAGTTATCAGTATTTAAAGTTTCCAAATTTTGTCCGACTTCTTCTATTGACTCGATCCACCGTGCGCCGGGCATTGGAGGGTAGTGGTCAGCGAAAATGCGGCTTTTTTCCGCGAGCCCGGCTCGTGGTGAATACCAAAGTTGCCAGGTTATGCCGTTAAAGTGAGATATTTAACATGAGTTTGAGCTTGGGAGATAATTTCAGAGAAAACCAGTGGCACCATCGTGTTTCTCGCGAACTTTTACTAAAGAATCAATGGTCAAATCGCAAATTCCTCACACATGCAACATCTCCATTTTGGTTGCTGAACGGGGGATAGTGCTGATTTTTCAGCACAATCTGGCAACAATGAACATATCTCTCATCCCTGTGGATAGAGTTGCGTCACAGAGGAAGGGAGCGCGTGGTGTGTTCAGAGGGATGCTCGGGCTACGGTCTTGGCAATTACTCGCCCTCTTATCTGTAATCACCTTAAGAAACGTGGACCGAAGGGATTCCCCGTCAAATGACCTACTTCAGGATTATTGCGGTATGTTATTTTCCGACCAAATGATAAAGCCCGAAAGCGCGTGTGGTGTTGCCGACGTGATGATCATGGAGCAGGCTCGTTCGGGGGGAGGGAGGGGGGGCTAGAAGTAGGGACACGCGTGGGGCGCCAACTGTGGGGGTGCCAAAATTATTGCTCGCATTTCTTTCATTTATTTGCTCCTTCAGAGATTCTCACATGTGTGGTGTTCTTTCTTCTCAGTCGTCGTTTTCCTCGCCTTCACATTTCTTCTTCTTCTTTTCCCTCTTTTTCTTCTTCTTTTTTATTCTTTTTCTTCTTCTTCTTCTCCTGGTTCTTCTTATTTTTATTTTCTTCTTCTTATTTTTATTTTATTCTTCTTCTTCTTCGTCTTCTTCTTCTTCTTAATTTTCTTTTTCTTCCTCCTCTTCTTAATTTTCTTTTTCTTCTTCCTCTTCTTAATTTTCTTTTTCTTCTTTTTCTTCTTCCTTTTCTACTTCATCTTTCTCCTCTGCCCTTCCTTATTCTTTGTTTCCTTCTTCATTCTCTTTTTTTCTATTTTTTCATTTCTCTATCCTGAGCGATGATCATCTTTTTCTTTCATTTGTTAGCTCTTTCAGACATTCTCATGTGTGGTGTTCTTATTCTTCTCATTTCATTTTTTTCCTCGTTTTTGTTTTTCCTTTTCTCCTTCCTCTGCCCTTTCTTATCCTTGGTCTTCCTTTTCATCCTCTTATTTTCTGTTTTATTATTTTTTTCTATATTATATTCTCTACATCATTTTATGAAGGAAAATTCAGTCTATGGTTGGTCCAAATCAGCGTATCCATTCTCTTTAAAACTGTATTTTTTTTTTCTTCAAAAACATCTCATTCGATAACCGGGTGTCCACCGTTAGCTAAAACCGGGAAATATCGGGAGCCTCGATGTTATCAGGAATATCAGGAGAATCGGTCACGGAACAGATTAATCTCAGTGCCTCAAGCAGTTTCCGAGTTTACATTCCAACTTTGTATTCATTTCATTCAATATGTTGATTTTTTAAATGAAACGAGTGTCAATTCAATCGCAAATAAGATCAGGAAAATCTCGTCCATAATATCTTGGAAGTCCGAAATTAACCCCCTTGACACCCTTAATAATCCAAAATTTTGAATTTAAATTGGGGATGGTTCGCTTTGGCGTTTGACCTTCTCAGAAGTGAGCAAACGTTGCATTGACTGCGTTTCCGCGTTGGTCTCATTATACTTTGTGGTTAGAGTCAAGCGACGTAATTGTCAAAACTACAATACGACTATTATTATTTCTCTATCAGGCGTTTAACATAGCAAGATATTTAATGGCGCTTTATCGTGATCGGGTAAGCAATAATGCCGTCAAGACGTTACCACTTAATATGTTTATTCTGCCGCGCTAAGAAAAAGGAGCCGTATAAAGCAAATTCAGAGGTTGACGATTTTGCCGTGTTGAGGTTGAACGCGTATATTCTAATTACTTGACAAACGTGTACTTTTTTTATATTTCATTTTTTCAAAGCATTTCATTTAAAATATCTGAAAATGTCGATGAGCTAGATTCGCAACTTTCCTTAAAATGAATGTTTTATCGTGGAAAATTTGGCAACATTTAAATGTTCGTACATTGTCTTTTCTTTGCGCGGCCATAGTAAATAACACACTGTGCTGTGATAATACACCGATTTTCAAAACAAAAGTGATGAATTCTTTTTTTGAACTTCAAATAATAAGGAAATCATTGAAATTCTTTTTGCGATAAAACTCAATTTTTTCCCCCAAAAAATCCTCTTTTATCCAAATGAAACTGGCAAATCAAAGGTTTTTACGGCGTCTTTCTGAGGAGGGTAGCATTTATCGGAAGAACTCTCATGGTCCTCTCTCTGACGTAAGGGCATATCGACGGTGAAACTACCAAACCACGTATCTCGGTTTGCGACGTCGCTGACTTCCTGTCATACTTTATTTTTTAAATGAAAAACTACTTAACATCCAGTCTTAAAAATGTCTGTAATTTTTCCTCTTTGTGCGGAGAAAATTCCGTGAAAATTTCAAGGAATGATATTGATTTGGTCTACTTCAAAAAAATAAAATGTGAGCGTAGATTTTGAAACACCGCAAACGAGATACGTGGTTTGGTAGTTTCACCGTCGATATCTCAATTTCCGCGTGAGACCTCTGTACATATAAATCCATGCTTCCTGGGGCTCAAACGGAAGTGGAATATACGCTCTTACGTCTGAAAAAGAACTTTATGCAGAGAGCTCGCGGGGTGTAGATTTCACGGTGAATAATTCATGATTTTTCGAAATTGCCTCCGGAGTGTGAGCTCATTGGAACCTTATGATGCCCCTTTCCATGGTGGCATTTTTTGACTAAAAATATAGAGGAAGTAGACTTGGTATGATGCTTTGGAGGTATGAAGATGCTACAGACTGCTATTCTGCCTTCAAATTTTCTCTATGTTATGCCAGGTACAGGCAGCTTTTAAATCAAAATGTTGCTCAGTTTTCCTTAGAAAAATGAATTGCATTTTGCAAAAAGGAACCAAGAACATTCCAATGTTGCTAGGATTGTGCAACTTAGGTACGTTCCTTGCAAAAAAATTACTCAAATCGTGCAAAAAATTAAATTGACCAGGGTAATTTTGTAAATTCATAGTTTATTGGGAGTAAAGGTAAAACTGTTTGGATGATCAGTTCATATTTGGACGGAGTTAAACAGAAAGGAACCAAGCCACATCGACATCGAACCGAGAAAAAGAGGTTTAAAGTTTGGCTCCTGCATCAGACTCAATGTTAAAGATAAACTTCAAGTTCAATTTCTGCAAAATTTGCTTCAACAAAAACTTTGAATTTTTGGCGATAGATAGTAGAGCAATGGTTGAGTTCAAAACCACTCATAACTCAATTTTTTCCAAAATGTGGGTTGGTTCCATTCTGCTTAACTCAGTCCATTTGTAAGGAGAAAAAAATTGCAGAATCTCAGCGATATTGGAATGCTCTTGGTTCCTTTTTGCAAAATGCAATCCAAATGTAACGTAAGAGAAAATTAAGCAACGTCTCTGGTGTATTCGGCTGATTTCGCTCAACGGTGTCTTTTGCAACTAAATTAAAAAAAAAATAACGTTAGCTCTCATATCAGGAGTAAAAAAATTAACGACCGAAGTGGCAACCTTGTAAAGTAGCAAGCTCTGACTTCCCATTCGGTCTCATTGCGTTTCTCTTCCGAGCTGTTAATGTCCACCGTCCGTCCATCTCTAGAGGCTTTACCTACAGCGCGCTACCGTTTAATATCTCGTCTTCCCTCCCTGCAGAGGCCCTAAACCCCAAGTTCAGCAGATGTGTCTATTTAAGTCCAGCTATTTCGTAACCAGTAGCCATTCTCGCAAGTTGGCAGTCCTGTTCACGGAGGAAAAAAAATCAACTTTGCTTTTTTTCCGCCGGAGTGTAGTGGAGTGTAGGGAAATATGTCACCTAGTAGAGGCAGAATGTGCGAAAAAGATGGATTGCTGAATTAACAATTCAATTGTTAAATATATGTCCGATACGTTTCAAATGTATTTAACAATTAAATTGTTAAATGTAATGTCTGATATATTTCAAATGTACATTTTACAATGGTGGAAAGCTAATTTAACCACGCAGGTGGCTAAATTAGCATATTTTTATTGTATAATTATGAGGTAATACAATACATTTTTCGCGATAGATCGTTTGATCCGTCATCTAAATCTATAGAAAAGGATCGATTATCAGGGTATTTGCAATGAACTCCTTAATAATCGATTCTTTGCCATAGTTACAAACGGGATGAAGTCAATAATCATGATATAATCACACCTCGCATTTGAACAAGACTTAACGAACAACCAAAAAACAGAACTAAAAGAGCGGTGAGAGTCTTCAGTTACATCTTAAAATATTGATATTTTATTTGTAATTACAATTGCCATAAAACTTGTTTAATATTGCTCAAAGGTCAGATTTGTTCTAATGTGGGGGGGGGAAAAAAGTTAGTAAAGCAACATAACTACATTACCTTGACCTACGATCGAAAAATGTAGCTTGCATCTATTCCTATAAGGAATCACTGTCTAAAAACATTGCTTAAACCGGCGATTTGAATAACGCGCAATTTGGCGCAACTTCCCGCCGTTAAATTCGCCTCAACGTTGAAGCTCTCATTGTTCAATTGTTTATACAATCATCTCACCACGCTTATGCGAGCCGTGATTTGTGGCTGCAAAGTTTCTTTCTCGCGTTTCTCATCGCTTTTTCCTGCTCCCTTCCTCCTCCTTATCATTCCATCCATATTTATCCCCTCTCCGCTCCTCGCTTACCCCCCCCCCCTTCTGCCCCTCCCTACTCCTTCAATAACAAATAGGATGGGCAGATATGCCCTACACCATGGCTGTGGCCTTGACCGGAGGAGAAATGGGCAGCGTTTAGCAGATAGGAACCGATTTTTATGACAGAGAGGGGAATCCGCTCCCGAAAATGGGGATGACAGTCTTCCATCAATCCTTCCCAAGAAATTTATCTGCCCAACTTTTAATTTTAACGAGTCCCAGATTTTCGTTTGTTTTTTGTTATTTTCTTTCCGGCGAAAAAATCTCTTTGGACGAGGGAAAATTTTGTACTTAACCTCAAAATATTTTTTTTTAATCTTTCAATGGATTTTTTCTACAATTTAAAGTACGGACTCTAAAAATGTAGAGAAATAGCCATAACATTTCCAAAATATAGTACTTTCTCTCCGCAACGACTATCGTTTTAACGAGAATCTCTCTGCAACGAGGAAATCGGTCGGTCCCTTGAACTTCCTTATATGCAACACGGACATCCATCAAGCACGAATAATCGTATCTCAGCGCCATCGTCAACGTGCATCCTTTCCATTGATCTATTTCCGTGTTTTGTTGATTCTGATTGCCTATTTTGTAGTTATGCTTCAAATGCTACGTGAACAACACAGCCAAAGATGAGGGTGCCGTAGTAATCCGGCTCGTTTTGAAAATTGTCTCTCGAATGGAAGTGATAATTCACAAGGAACATAGAGGGGAGCATTCCAAATTCACGTTTCGTGTCATCGCGCCTTCAGTTTTGCATATATGCAACACGGACATCCGCCAAGCACGACTTGTCGTATCTCTGCGCCGTCATCAATGCGTGTTTTCTCATTGCTCCATTACCATTTTTTGGCTGTTTTTGTTTGTCTTATTTCTAATAGTGCTTCAAAGGCTACGTGCACAGCACAACTGAGGATGGGAGATGCATAATCTGGCCCCTTTTTTATTCATTTGTTTACCTAACTAGGAGCGACCATATGAGTGACATAGAGCAAAGCATTCCGAGTTCACGACTCGCGCCTTCAATTTTGCATATCGACGATGAAACTGCAGAAATGATCTAGGTTTGCGGCGTTGCGGACTTCCTGTCATTCTTCATTTTCTCCATGCAAAACTCCTCAAAATCATAATTCTTTGAAACTTTCAGGATTTTTCTTCTTTTAGTGAAGAATTCCGTGAACATTTAAAGCCAGACTTCAATTCGGTCTCTTTTTAAAAAAAAACTAAAAATAGGAGCGGGAGATTTCGAAATACCGCAACCGAGATACGTATATTTGCAGTTTTACCGTCATTATGCAACACGGACATCCATCAAAGATTAAATATCCATTCCCTATGATCGGTTCGATACAACCTTTTATTTGAACGAAAGTTGAGTTCCTAGAACTAAAAACTTCGGGAAACTTAATTTTTCCATTATGAACTAAAGTTCAGCCTTCGTGACTGGAGTTTTTTCCTCTGTGAGAATTTTTGAAAAAAATATGCAGTTTGATGTATGTAAATAATATGCGGTAATTGATAGAAAAAGCTATGGACAAAGAAGATAAGAAGGATATGGCGGGAACCTATAGGTGGAAACGGGTGGTTGCAATAGACAAATGAGGTGGGTAAAATACTAACTGACGGCAACCCACGAAAGACCCTTTCGCCAGTCCATCGTTTTCTCCTTCAATCTATTAGAACCACCCACTTCAACCAATAGGATCGCTCACTACTACTTACGTCTCCTTTGCCTATTGTTTTGTCCAATTTCAACGATCAACTCGCTGAAGAGAACTTGTCTCTTGGCGCGGGGGAAATTTTCGAAGAGACCCGTTCGGCAGCAGCGCGGCGTTGAGGAGACACGCGGCGTGCGGAAAAATTGGAGTGATGGAGGAAAACGCTCGAACAAGAGGCTCGAAGCGAAAACGGGACGACGCGCCAGGAATACAAAGGGATGAAAATGATTTGCGAGCAAAATGGCTTCGCGGAAACAGACGGGCTGCGAAATGCTCGTCTCACCCGCTCAAACGGTCGCTTTTCCTCTCGCGTCGCATCGGGGGGGGGGGGGGGGGGGGTCGCTCATCCAGTCCTCACTTGTCTAGGTTCCTCTGAAAGCCGTATTAGCACCCTGTTTGCGGGGTTTGAAGGTTGTGATTACGGGGTGTGGAGATGTGTCATCCACGTGGTCGATGCTCCGTATTCACAAACCGTGAATTTCGGTAACGATTTTCCGACGAAATTCTAGAGGAAATGCACGGAAAAGAATGAATTGCTGATTTTAGAATTAAATGTTTAAAAGATATGTACGACATGTTTCAGATGTACATTTTATAAAAGTGAAAAGCTAATTTAACCTGATTTTAGATTAAATTAGCATTTTTCATTGTAAAATCTACATTGAAAGATATCGGACGCTTTTTTTAACAACAAAATTGTTAAATCAACGAAATCATTTGTAAGGAAAAAAAAATTGCAGAATCTCAGCGATATTGGAATGCTCTTGGTTCCTTTTAGCAAAATGCAATCCAAATGTAACGTAAGAGAAAATTAAGCAACGTCTCTGGTGTATTCGGCTGATTCCGCTCAACGGTGTCTTTTGCAACTAAATTAAAAAAAAAATAACGTTAGCTCTCATATCAGGAGTAAAAAATTAACGACCGAAGTGGCAACCTTGTAAAGTAGCAAGCTCTGACTTCCCATTCGGTCTCATTGCGTTTCTCTTCCGAGCTGTTAATGTCCACCGTCCGTCCATCTCTAGAGGCTTTACCTACAGCGCGCTACCGTTTAATATCTCGTCTTCCCTCCCTGCAGAGGCCCTAAACCCCAAGTTCAGCAGATGTGTCTATTTAAGTCCAGCTATTTCGTAACCAGTAGCCATTCTCGCAAGTTGGCAGTCCTGTTCACGGAGGAAAAAAAATCAACTTTGCTTTTTTTCCGCCGGAGTGTAGTGGAGTGTAGGGAAATATGTCACCTAGTAGAAGCAGAATGTGCGAAAAAGATGGATTGCTGATTTAACAATTCAATTGTTAAATATATGTCCGATACGTTTCAAATGTATTTAACAATTAAATTGTTAAATGTAATGTCTGATATATTTCAAATGTACATTTTACAATGGTGGAAAGCTAATTTAACCACGCAGGTGGCTAAATTAGCATATTTTTATTGTATAATTATGAGGTAATACATTTTTCGCGATAGATCGTTTGATCCGTCATCTAAATCTATAGGAAAGGATCGATTATCAGGGTATTTGCAATGAACTCCTTAATAATCGATTCTTTGCCATAGTTACAAACGGGATGAAGTCAATAATCATGATATAATCACACCTCGCATTTGAACAAGACTTAAACAACAACAGAACTAAAAGAGCGGTGAGAGTCTTCAGTTACATCTTAAAATATTGATATTTTATTTGTAATCACAATTGCCATAAAACTTGTTTAAAATTGCTCAAAGGTCAGATTTGTTCTAATGTATGAGGGAAAAAAGTTAGTAAAGCAACATAACTACATAACCTTGACCTACGATCGAAAAATGTAGCTTGCATCTATTCCTATAAGGAATCACAGTCTAAAAACATTGCTTAAACCGGCGATTTGAATAACGCGCAATTTGGCGCAACTTCCCGCCGTTAAATTCGCCTCAACGCTGAAGCTCTCATTGTTCAATTGTTCATACAATCATCTCACCACGCTTATGCGAGCCGTGATTTGTGGCTGCAAAGTTTCTTTCTCGCGTTTCTCATCGCTTTTTCCTGCTCCCTTCCTCCTCCTTATCATTCCATCCATATTTATCCCCTCTCCGCTCCTCGCTTACCCCCCCCCCCTTCTGCCCCTCCCTAGTCCTTCAATAACAAATAGGATGGGCAGATATGCCCTACACCATGGCTGTGGCCTTGACCGGAGGAGAAATGGGCAGCGTTTAGCAGATAGGAACCGATTTTTATGACAGAGAGGGGATCCGCTCCCCGAAAATGGGATGACAGAGTCTTCCATCAATCCTTCCCAAGAAATTTATCTGCCCAACTTTTAATTTTAACGAGTCCCAGATTTTCGTTTGTTTTTTGTTATTTTCTTTCCGCCGAAAAAATCTCTTTGGACGAGGGAAAATTTTGTACTTAACCTCAAAATATTTTTTTTTAATCTTTCAATGGATTTTTTCTACAATTTAAAGTACGGACTCTAAAAATGTAAAAAATAGCCATAAAATTTCCAAAATATAGTACTTTCTCTCCGCAACGACTATCGTTATAACGAGAATCTCTCTGCAACGAGGAAATCGGTCGGTCCCTTGAACTTCCTTATATGCAACACGGACATCCATCAAGCACGAATAGTCGTATCTCAGCGCCATCGTCAACGCGCATCCTTTCCATTGATCTATTTCCGTGTTTTGTTGATTCTGATTGTCTATTTTGTAGTTATGCTTCAAATGCTACGTGAACAACACAGCCAAAGATGAGGGTGCCGTAGTAATCCGGCTCGTTTTGAAAATTGTTTCTCGAATGGAAGTGATAATTCACAAGGAACATAGAGGGGAGCATTCCAAATTCACGTTTCGTGTCATCGCGCCTTCAGTTTTGCATATATGCAGCTCGGACATCCGCCAAGCACGACTTGTCGTATCTCTGCGCCGTCATCAATGCGTGTTTTCTCATTGCTCCATTACCATTTTTTGGCTGTTTTTGTTTGTCTTATTTCTAATAGTGCTTCAAAGGCTACGTACACAGCCCAACTGAGGATGGGAGATGCGTAATCTGGCCCCTTTTTTATTAATTTGTTTACCTAACTAGGAGCGACCATATGAGTGACATAGAGCAAAGCATTCCGAGTTCACGACTCGCGCCTTCAATTTTGCATATCGACGATGAAACTGCAGAAATGATCTAGGTTTGCGGCGTTGCGGACTTCCTGTCATTCTTCATTTTCTCCATGCAAAACTACTTAAAATCATAATTCTTTGAAACTTTCAGAATTTTTCCTCTTTTAATGAAGAATTCCGTGAACATTTAAAGCCAGACTTCAATTCGGTCTCTTTTTAAAAAAAACTAAAAATAGGGGCGGAGATTTCGAAATACCGCAACCGAGATACGTATATTTGCAGTTTTACCGTCATTATGCAACACGGACATCCATCAAAGATTAAATATCCATTCCCTATGATCGGTTCGATACAACCTTTTATTTGAACGAAAGTTGAGTTCCTAGAACTAAAAACTTCCGGAAACTTAATTTTTCCATATGAACTAAAGTTCAGTCTTCGTGACTGGAGTTTTTTCCTCTGTGAGAATTTTTGAAAAAATATGCAGTTTGATGTATGTAAATAATATGCGGTAATTGATAGAAAAAGCTATGGACAAAGAAGATAAGAAGGATATGGAGGGAACCTATTGGTGGAAACGGGTGATTGCAATAGACAAATGAGGTGGGTAAAATACTAACTGACGGCAACCCACGAAAGACCCTTTCGTCAGTCCATCGTTTTCTCCTTCAATCTATTAGAACCACCCACTTCAACCAATAGGATCGCTCACTACTACTTACGTCTCCTTTGCCTATTGTTTTGTCCAATTTCAACGATCAACTCGCTGAAGAGAACTTGTCTCTTGGCGCGGGGGAAATTTTCGAAGAGACCAGTTCGGCAGCAGCGCGGCGTTGCGGAGACACGCGGCGTGCGGAAAAATTGGAGTGATGGAGGAAAACGCTCGAACAAGAGGCTCGATGCGAAAACGGGACGACGCGCCAGGAATACAAAGGGATGAAAATGATTTGCGAGCAAAATGGCTTCGCGGAAACAGACGGGCTGCGAACTGCTCGTCTCACCCGCTCAAACGGTCGCTTTTCCTCTCGCGTCGCATCGGGGGGGGGGGGGGGGGGGGTCGCTCATCCAGTCCTCACTTGTCTAGGTTCCTCTGAAAGCCGTATTAGCACCCTGTTTGCGGGGTTTGAAGGTTGTGATTACGGGGTGTGGAGATGTGTCATCCACGTGGTCGATGCTCCGTATTCGCAAACCGTGGGTTTCGGTAACGATTTTCCGACGAAATTCTAGAGGAAATGCACGGAAAAGAATGAATTGCTGATTTTAGAATTAAATGTTTAAAAGATATGTACGACATGTTTCAGATGTACATTTTATAAAAGTGAAAAGCTAATTTAACCTAATTTTAGATTAAATTAGCATTTTTTCATTGTAAAATCTACATTGAAAGATGTCGGATGCTTTTTTTAACAACCAAATTGTTAAAACAGCGAAATCGTTTTTTTTTTAAAAAAAAGGGCCAGCCGACCAATTATTTAAATGAGCCTTTGAAAACTTCAGCTAGAGCAAAGAGGACGGTTGTTTCCTATAGAATATGTCTCAAAAAACACGTTGTGTCTCAAAAAACACATTCTTTTTCTGTTTCAAAAAGTATTTAACTTCATTCACAATTATAAATCGACTTCTCAGCCAATTGTACTGGTAGTTTTTTTTTTTTTTTTTTCTTAAAAAAAAGACTTTGGACAGTAAAGCTCTTTTGGGGAAGTGCGCCGAAAACATTTTCCATCGATCGGAAATTTTCTTCCAAATCAATTTTTTCAGTTATCTGGAAGTTCGTTTTGAATAACCCCCCCCCCCCCCCCAAAAAAAAAGGCGGATACTTCTCGAAAATAGCGATTCAATCATTGACATCCTCCCGTTTGCTCATCGCATCCACCGCGGTAAGAATACCGGGACACGAGCGGAACTCGAGCAACAGTGAGGCAACTCTCATCATTCATTCATCCTTCATCCCAACTAAATACACCCCCCCCCCACTCCGCTCAGAGCGCGGTGCTCCGTCCAATAACCGCTCACCACCAACGAGAACCCAACGCGGGATGCGCGGAATCTGCTCAGCGATACCGTGACGGGTGCACCCCCACCCCTCCCGCGGGGGTTCCTGATTCAATTTAGCCCCCGTAAACTGCACGTAACCCGTCGTTCTTTTTATTCCCGGCAAACAAAATTGTTACGTTTTAGCGCGCGCCAATTTAGTGAGGGTTGGTCAGATGCTGAGGAGAGGGCGGGCGGTATGGGGTGGAGATGCCCCGTTCTAGCACCTGAAAAGCTTCTCAAGCACCTATAAAACGCCATCTCACTCCTTCCAGAGCAGGGAAATCGTGCCACTCTGTGATTGGTCGGTGACTATCAGGATTTCTTTGAGCCTTTAGGGTGCTTCAGAGGAGTTCTCTGCCTAAAGATACCCCGACTGCGGCTCTCTCCATGGAAGAAAACGGGTTTGGGCATAGGATTGACTAGCCTTAGATAGGCTCGCTCGACTGATACTTAACAGGCTTGTATGTGAAGCTTTCGCACATAGGCCCCGTGAGTGTGTTATGATATGAGACAGTCCATCTAATAGTTTCATCAAAAAGAGAGATTGACCTTTCCTACCACCGTGAGGCTCCATAAGATTTTGAAACTTTAAACACGCATTTCTTGAAATAGCAATATTTCACGTACCCTCAAGCCCTTCAAAAAGAGCGACGCAGATACATCGATTGGATGCATTTATGCTAAAAGGAACTATGCGCATGGGGTTTGCGTGGAACTTAGTTCCTTTTAGCATGAATATGTCCAGTTCATTCCCTATACTGCCGTACTAAGAAGAAACGCCGTATGAACCTTCAGGCGTTGCCACATTTCTTCCAATATAATATACAAATTCATTGGGGAAGTTGCAAATATTTGTCTTCAAAAATTTTAGACTATTCTGACTATGGTTTCAGGACATTCCGTCAACGATTTTTTGTCTGCGCACCTGTTTTGTCTAGTAGTTTACGTTCACTTGTAAAATAAGAAACAGTTACGTGGTCCATGTGTTATATTTTAGTCCGAAGGTAAAATTATATTGCCGATATCGAAATGAGCAAATTGAGAGAGATTGAGGTGTTCTTACGGTAATTCATTTTTTAAATGAAATGTTACTTTCTTCTTTTGATTTATCTTTTCAAATTGTCATCGGTGAATATTTGGTTTAATTCCATCCTAAAAATTTTCAACACAAAATAAACCTTCTATATACCCTTTTTTTCTTTCCTTTTTTTCCTTTTTTAAATGAAAATAGTACTTCATTCAAAGAACATTTTTAAAACTTGGCAAATATTTGTAAAACCTTTTCAAAGCGATGACATCGATATCAATCCCAATGAGCCGTAGTTGTGTTGAAAGAAACTATACAAAAATGAATCAAAGAGGAAAATAAACCAAGAAACACGCATTCTTAGGTTTTAGCTCATTTGTACATCGATCTTTTAGAGTCAAGTTTCTCCAATTTTGAGCATTTGGTTGCGCATACACCATATTGCAGCACAGTAACAGCACAAAATATAAAAGAACATATTTAAGTGCTTTGGGAATCATTAAAATTGACACGGAACCACCTTAATAGTTACAAAACACATTATGTTTTCCTTTATTACATGTTTTTTTTTTTTCCATCACATTAAATGAGAATTATCCATGCACAGTGTGCAAACATTTCAAAATCATGAGCTGAAAAATGCTGACTCCGCGAGTTTAAATATAAAAACCAAACAGAAGCGGCGTGCTGCCAGCGCGTAACGCGCACAGGCCCCTACAAACCTAAGGGGATACTTCACGCATTGCGCAATGCTTGAAGTATCCACTTAGGTTTGAAGGCGTTGGCCGCCCGCCCGCCGTGCCGCAGCGTACCACGGCGCCTCAAGCAACTATTTCACAACAGAAGGGTTGCACAGTATCATACGGAATTGAAGGCGCTCCAAAGTATTAAAAATGACAGGCATCCTTCACGATTTTTGCAAAATAAATTAAGATATTACGGTACAAGAAGAGAGTCCAAAAACTCACCAAGTTCTAGTATCCGTATTTAATAACTTTTAACATAATTTTTGAATTTCATTAGAGTAAAAAGTGACTCAATTTAGGCAGAAACATTCTTGAGTATGCCATTAAGAAGATTTTATTTTGAAACAAGAATGAAATAGCTGAATGAAAGCGGGCTTTTGCTTCATGTAAGTGATGTGAATATATACTAGTGGACCAATTAACTTTGGTTCTCAATTAGTAGGTGGACCAAAACTCCTCTGCCGGAAAAACGCATGGACATTAACTACTAGAAAAAACAGACGCACGGACAAAAAATCGTTGTTGAAATGTCCTATAACCATTTTGTTCGCAATTTATTCTAAAATATCTGAAAATTTCAAGGAAGAATATGCATGAACCTTGTCAAGAATACCTGTTTTATCCGGGGAAAGGCGACTCTCGAATGTTCATACGGCGTTCTTCCCTAGCACGGCAGTACAAGGGTAAATCAAGATGACGTCCTTGCGGAGATAATTTCTAACAAGACTTAAACAAACTACTCTAGAATCACGCGGAGTTTCTGTGGGTATAGAAAAAGCTGTAACTTCAAAGTTGATTTAGACTAATTTTGACTGAATCTCTCGGAGGCAGATCCGTCAGAGAGATATGATTACACTCTCGTACACGAGCCACTGCGCAGTGGCGTGGCGTGAATGATCGACTATCGAAATACCGTCACTTGAAGCTATGGTCAAGAATCGATTACTAGGTGTTCGGTGCGAACAACCTGATAATCGATCTTTTCCATAGGTTTGAGTGGCGTATCAATCGATATATCGCAAAGCACGTCACTGTGTCGTTCTGGTCTCGCGACTCGCGACGCGTCTGCCAGCGAATACATCGCGAGGAAATTGCAAGGGAGTGAAGACCGGTGCCTCAGCTTCGTGTGCCTTAATTGAAGCACTTGTCTCTTGTGTGGCAACTTCAACACATCAGCCAAGGAGACACAGAGTCTGTCATCAGATTTTTGCCTTTCAGGAAGGTGTTGCTGATTTTATGGCCTGATTTACGTATTCTTCCTTGTTTCTTGAAGGAACCGGAAAAGACCTTCAAGAACAACTACGATTCTTCACTACCCAAGTAGCATTTTTCATCGGAAAAATCGCGATTTGTTGCGATTTTGTCGGCGATTTTATCCTCGATCTTGCTGCAATAAAATCGCGATTTCATCGCCCGGCCATTTATCGCGATACTATAACAATAAAAATCGCGATCTATGGCGATTTAATCTCGATTTTATTGACAAAAATTGATCGCGATTTAATTGAACAAAAAATTGCGATGCACAGCGATTTAATCGCCATAAATCGCAATTTTGTATTCGATAATATTGGGATAAATTGCCACCGATAAAATCGCGATAATCAACCGATAAAATCGCTATTTATCGCGATCACTGCTACTTGGGTAACAGACTTAAAGTGCCTTGTGGGGGAAAGGGGGTGGGGTTACAGACATAATCCAGACAAATTGTGACGACTTCCGACCGACTCCGAATAGAATGATACTTGAAATCAAACGAAGCCAGGGAGGGGGGGGCCCTCTCCCTGGCTACGTACCTGACATACGGTATTACTGAATTTTGTGTCTATAAATTAAGCTTGAGGCTAATTCTGCATAATATAATGCATAAATCCAATTCTTATGTTACAGAAATCGTGGAGGAGGTCAAAAATGGAGTCTCCTTCCTCAGGCCATCGGTACCTGAAAACTTAGACTGTGATGATGAGATTGTAAGTTTGATGCGTCGTTGCTGGGCCGAGGACCCAACAGAAAGGCCAGATTTCACAACTCTCAAAACTTTAATAAGAAAACTTAACAAGTAAGTTCACTTTTACCTTTCGTTTTCTTTTACGTATGTGTCGCAGGCGTATCGTCAAATCAGGCATTTTGTCAAATGCCTAGGCAAATAATCTTACTTGGATTGAAACTCTGATTAAATTGCTAATTGTAGACAAAATAATTATCCTCTCAAGTTGATAAGGAGTTTCTGTAAAAATTGGCATCGTACAATTGTATAAATTAAATCTAGGTAATCCTTAAACGAGCTTTCATCTCGGGATTTTCAGCATGTCATATAATACCGACTTTTTCAAATGTTGAAAGTTAGAATATATGAGGAGCATTTGGAGGGCAAAATACAAGATAAGTTGGTAAGCTTTGATGAATTATTACTTTCAAAACAATGAAAACTTAACAGTTCCCATATAAAATACATACAATACCCATAAACATACAAGTCTTTGTAAATCATCAAAATTTGACTGTTTGCCCAAACATTTGATGAAATGCCTGATTTGACTATGTGCCTGTGACATGCATATTCTGAAGAATCCTTGGATCAAACCTTAATTTCTGAAGAATAACAGCTTTTTCGTTCAAGTATCTTAAAGCAACCCTCAGTGTAAAAATTGGGTATTTCATCGTTTCCCTTGAAAATAACGTAACTGCATTCCAATGTTGCCAAATTTCCTCTCAAAAATTGAATTTTATGAGGAAAACTTTGTACATTTCTCACTGAAAAATTCACTGATTTTACTTCTGATCTCATGCGAATAATAGCAAAATTTGGACAAAATTTCACTGGTGTTATCTTGTGAAAAATTCAAATTTTTAGTCAATTTTGCAACCTTGGAATGGGGTTACGTTCCTTTTACGGAGAACGTAAGATGCGTTACAAAACGGTAAATACTGAATAGAGAAGTAATTTTCAATGAGGTATTACAGGTTTATTTAATTAAACGATTTGACTGGCAGTAACACGTCTCACATATTTCTGAAATTTGCAGAAAAATTAGTCTCAAAAATATTTTATTTATAGCTCTACGCGTTTTGTAGAAGCCAGGTAATTTTGACAGTTTCAATCAGGGGGAACTCAAAAAAGTCGGGGAAAGCCAAGTTAAATTGGCACGCTGTGAATGTCAAAAATTGTGTCAACAAAAACCGATACAGTGCGATTGTTTTACTCCCGTTTGTTGAAAATATATACAAATTTTTAAGAGCAGCCCGAGACAATGATAAAAGTGGAAAAAACAAGGAGAAAAAACGGGAAACAAGGCTAAAAATACACAATTAATAAAACCAAAAAAGAGCAAAAAGAGCACCACCCGGCTTTTTTCTCAGATTCCGGCCACTACCATGTAGGGCTCAGGTTTTTCATGTTTTTTTGTTTTTTTTTAAATTTTTATTCTTTCCGACTGAAAATGACTCAGTTTTGAGTCGGAACGTCTCGGGTTTTATTAATTGTGTATGTTTAGCCTTGTTTCCCGTTTTTCCTCCTTGTTTTTCCCACTGTTTTGTTGGAAACTAATTGTAAACGCGCTTTCTGTTCGCAGAGATTTCGAAACGGATAATATTCTTGATAATTTGCTAGCTCGTATGGAGAAGTACGCCAATAATTTGGAATCGCTCGTCGAGGAGAGAACCGCAGACTACAAAGAAGAAAAGAGAAAATGTGAAGAGCTTCTTTACAGGCTTCTTCCTACGTAAGTAGCCTTGGAGTCCTTGCTAATCTGTCTGCCCTTGATTTTCAGCTTTTTCGTGATCCGATGCAAACCGCTCCTTCGAGATTGCGATTCATTCTGACCTTTATTTCTCAGCGTGAGAAAATCACGTTTGAAAGAAACGCGAATATGGGCAAAATGAGTCTGCCACTTACAAGACATTCAGTCAACTGCGTATGCTTACCGCGTAAATAAAATTGCGAAAAAATCGTAACGTAAGTAACCTCTCGATGATGAAAAAAAGTAAACAATTAAACAAACAACAATTAAATTAAGACAATTAAGCCCCATTTTTCGATGCCGCGATTATCCTAACGCGAGTTCGAATAATCGCGCCGAACACGGTGCGGTTGGTGTCAAACTCATATCAGCGCCTGCAAGACTGTAGAAATACTTTACGCATTGCGCCGAACAGTGCGGTCGGCGTCAAGCGCTTATTAGTGCCTACAAGAGTGCATGAATACTTCTCGCATTGCACCAAACGCAACGCGAGCGTTATTTGTGACAAACTACTCAACCACGGGTATAGGCACATTGCCGCTAACTGAATTGAAGGCGCATCACATTCTGAAGATGACTCGACACTCGACTGAGCTTCCTTCCCTGGCTTGCGCGCGCTAAAATCGCAGCAAAACTAGGAGTGCTCGTCAATTCTTTTGACGGTCCCTGCCCGGTTTTTGCCATTTGCAACGATTCAGCAACTCGGACGATGTTAAAACGATGCAGCAATTCTGACACTTGATTCGCGAAAAATAATTTTGGTTTGATAAAAAGAAAACAGAACGAACGAAAATATCGCGCCGAAAGTTTTTATGATTTTATTTCAAATCATTCCGGGAATTTCTCGGAAACTTCTACAAAAACTGTTTGTAGCTTTTTTTTAAAAAAAATTGATTAAAAATAAAAAAATTAGGAGAAATTTGCAAAGTTGCAATCGGAGATAAGAAAACTTTTTTTCCGCGTGCAGGCGTCGATTTTTTATTTCATTTACGGCCGGCGTAACGAGATAAATATTCGACCATGGGTGTAGGCATATTGCCGCTAACCGAATGGAAGGCGCGTCACACTACAACGATGACTCCACCGCGTTCCTTAATACAAGTTAATTTGTTATCAATTGTTACCAATGAAATCTGTTACCTTGTCTAAAATTTAATTATGGCCTTTATGATGTATACTTTGTGACCCTGACGATGAAGCGCTTGCTTCGAAAAGATTCAGTCAAAGTTTATTGATAAAATTTAAGTATTTTTTTATAAAATTGTCACATTATTTCTAGCACTTGGCTATACCCT
The DNA here is from genome assembly GCF_918797505.1 of Bemisia tabaci. Taxonomy (NCBI): domain Eukaryota; kingdom Metazoa; phylum Arthropoda; class Insecta; order Hemiptera; family Aleyrodidae; genus Bemisia; species Bemisia tabaci. The sequence continues at coordinate 13,160,486 of NC_092802.1, read as the reverse complement.
ACATACCAAGTAAAATGATCGATTGTATTTGAGATGACCTGTCTCAACTAGGATCGATATTAGTAATGGATTTAAATTGGGGAAAAACACTGATACCTACTTGAAAAATCGCTACTGCTAATTCACATTGATGAAATCATTTGTGGGCATTCGTTACTTTATTATTGGGTCCCAATACGTCACGCTACACTAGAAAAAAAAACACATTGGATCTAGAGTCCAGACTCTTAAAAACATCGACAAGAAAAAATACTCTCGATTCAATCAGATTTAAGCTATAAATCAAGAACCAAGCCTCTTAATTTGAGCGGGTTTCCTTTTGATTTAAGCTTAAATCAGATTGAATCAAGAGTCGTTTTTCTTGTCAATGCAATGTTTTCAAGAGTCTGGACTCCGGATCCAATGTGTTTTTTTTTTTTGTATTTTTTTTTTCCAGTGTAGACTACATTACTACGGAAAAATGTCGTATGAACATGCTGGCGTTGTCAAATTTCCTCTGATACAATAAAAGTCTTCTCTTTCAACAATTTTTCTTCAAGTTTTTGAAATTGTTTCTTTGCAATATAATCCAGCTTTCCAAAAAATTCCAAGAGAAAACATCCTCGACTTTTTGTGGAGAACGAGCTATGTTCGAGGAATTGACAAAATTCGATTAGTTTTACGGGGTTTGCTTTTAGTGCGCGGCATCGACGCGTTCCGTGATATCCGAAAATCGGAGAGGTGCACAATGAGGCAGGCAGCCAATCTTGTGGCTAAAGACAAAACGGAAGCAATTAGAGTAATTAAATGAGGTCAGCCGAGCGGAGAAGGTCAAGGGTTAAATTGCATCCCTTTGTCCGACATGGAGCCAGTGAAGGGACCCGGACTATTTGCATACGAAAGACTGAGCTAGATGTAGGTGAGAAATTGTTGAATTACCGTATCGTTGTTGTCTATTGGGTCCTATCAAGTATATATTATCGCTGACTTTATTTGGTTGTTTAACGTAGACTACCTGTATACGGGAGAGGATTACCATCTCTGTGCGACTCTTTGATTGGTTCATCAGTTTAGGCTATCATGGAGCTCCAAAGTTGGACCAATGTAAACGAACCCGACCTAGAGGAACACATATTATCGGCTGAGAAATTAATGATAATCACACTCAAAGCTTAATTTTTGGCAAACATATTCATCGAAGTTCGATCCGACCCCAATTCAGAAGTTGGATATAAAGAAATTTCTATTACAACCAAAATCACGTCTAGAACTTTGTGGAACTTTTTCGTCATCTTGTTTGTTTACATTGGGCCAAACTAGGAACGGAGGGGCTGGGGTTTGTTTACATTGGGCCAACTCTGGGGCTTCATGATAGCCGATCAATCAGAGAGCGGCACGCTTTTTCTGTCATAAATTAATTGAGATGCAAATATTCTCTCGTATTCAGGTACTCTAGTTAAACGACGGAGCGGCTGAGGAGTGCCTTTAGGGGAGAACAGGGGATAGCGATCCTCTGAACTTTCAAACGCGCCACAAAAGGTCACGATTTGTTTAATATTAAATTAAAACTCGGCTTGATCTGCGATTATTTTGGTCCCAAAACTCGTAGTGATATTATATGTAACTGGTCTTTTCGGTGAACCTGTATTAATATTCTGGCATTTTGAGAGATTTTTGTATCGCATACAGGCTGATCCAATCTTAAACCGCCCAGGAAATGCAGGCGCGTGTTCAATGGGTCAAAATCAGATTTTTGGCGCGTATACGTAATGCATAGCTTTTGCGATCGAGAACCTTTGTTAATTATTGCTGGAGAATGGTTGGCGGGCTGGCCTCGAATTTTTCGAAGCTTATTCAGCCTATATGTACTCCAGCCTCGCTTTTCACTATAAACGGTCATAATTGATATGAATTTAAACTCATATTCTTTTATCAAAATGCGTGAATCAATAGCGCGTCTTATCAACAGACTGTGTTGAATTTGACGCTTTGTTTTTCCTTCTCAAAAATTGCAGTTTGAATTGATTGATTTCAATCGCTGAAAAAAAAAACTCCGGCTTTAGAAGCCGTTATTACGGGCTCTATAGCACTACCGTGCGTTGCGGGTCAGAAGACCGTAAGTCCCGCTCTTTTTGCTACGGGTTTAGAGGCCACTGCTCCGGTTCCTGAGTGGGGAACACACGGTCTCCTAACCCGCAACACACGGTAGTACCATATAGTCCGTTCTTACGGCTCTTGGAGTCGGAAGTTTTTTTTGTTTTTTTGTTTTTTTTTCAGTGATGAGATCAATAAATGCAAATCTCTGATTTAAATATTAAATGGGGAAATTCTCAATACGGTCACCGTATTTTTGATGAAATTGTAACCAGGACATACGTTATGTGTTGCTTTAAATCATACCCAGACTAGTAGCCTGCTGGAAAAAAATAAAATTATTATGCAGATGAATTACAGTAAGGTGAGTGACAGGCTCTCAAAGATAGGATGAAGAAGGTCACTCGGACACTAGGACGAAAAACAAAGTCCTTGAGAACTGACTTTTCAAGGAAAATTATGCTGATGATGGAGACGATTTTACCGAAAGGTCGATGATTGTGAAAGAAACGCAGTATTTCACCGCAGCATGGCAGTAATCCACTTAAAATAGTAGTTCGCCTATGAGTCCAGTCCATCCCCGATATAAGATGGAATAATAAAATAAAATTGTGATGGACGTGCACATGGGCAAGCGAGTACAGTTTCGTAAACTCCACTCAGGAGAAGTATGTTTCCTGATTTTGAGGACAAACTTTTGAGATAAACAAGGAAATAACATTCCATATCGGCGGTGTAACTCCATAACCACGTGTCTCGGTTTGCGACGTGGCAGACTTCCTGTCATATACTTTATTTTTTACATGAAAAACTACTCAACGACAATTCTTAAAAACTTCCGTGATTTTTCTACTCTCTGTGAGGAAATTTTTTTGAAAATTTCAACCAATGATGTTGATTTGTTCTTCTTTATAAAAATAAAATAGGAGCGGAGATTTTCAAGCACCGCAAATGACGTACGTGGTTGCGGATTCACGACGTCGACATGTACTTATGATCAAAATATGTTTACCATAGTGGAATACAAAAATTAACAAGAATTTTGTCTCGGAGAGGAAGAGAAGTTTTTTTTTTTTTTTTTCAGACAGTTCCGTTCTTAACTTCATTCTTGTCCCCCCGTAAATGTTCTCCTATCCATACATCCGTTCACCTTCGTTCAAGTATGTAAAAAGCACATGAATATTTTACCTTTTTCCCCAGATTTAGTAGATTAAAATATAATTCGCTCGACGAAACACACATTTGTTCGGATAATCCGAGGTATAGTGTATTTGGATTCCAATCAAGATTCTTAAAAGTCCGTGTGAAACCATTTTCTCAACTGCGAATGACTACAGAAGTAATAGAGGAGTTTAAAATGAGGTACCAAATTAAAAATCGCGATTTTGTAAAAAAAAAAAGAGGAGTGTTGCAGTGATTTTAGATTAAACATAAAATACTCGGCCCAAAATACATGTTAAAAAACAAACTTATCTAGAGAAACATTGAAACAGGATGTTTTATGAAATCCGGAACTTCAGCCGACAAATACGAATAAACTAAACAAAACAAGAGAACAAGGCCTTACAATAAGACAAAATTTTGGCGTGCTTCACCCTGTAGGATACATACCAGGTATGATTCACCACGTACGATATTTGTTTTTCTTCATATTTATTCCCACGATTGTAAGTCGCACTCCACTTGACCTCTCTCCAACAATAAGTTTCAAACCGGAAAATAATGATCTACTCTTGAAGGTAGTCAAAGAAACTCAAACATTTTCACGAATACCTTTTATCTACATATCAAACCACAGTCAAAACAGGTCACTCTTTTCTCTGGTTCATCTACACCACGAGGAATCTATTCCAATCATCATCGGTCATGGTAAAATTGTCTATGCTCACCCCGGGCCGAAAATTGTTTTATTCACTTTGGCCGACTGCTCCGATATATTCAGTCTAATATTGAGTTCTGTTGAGGAGAGTAAAGTTAAACGTATACCACTCCTATCGGAAAATAAACAAGTTTCTTGCAAGAACGATTCTTTTCTCACTCACATATCATCCAAACTACCAAATTATTGTATCAACTATGTTGAAGGAAGCACAACAACACGTCACGGGAATACATCAAAATCATGTGACATTGTCGTTAACGTAACAGAGACAGATCTGCAACCTGGCCTTGAGATGTCGGACTCTCTTTTTGAACATGCGCGAGGAGTGTTTCAGCACCCGGTTTGGAACGCTGAAAATTACCTTATTTTTGCCATACTGTCCGAAAGTCCTGCTAATCACCTAACAGACTATATTCATTGCGACTTGTTTTTCACGTTCAAGGTCATTTGGCGTTTGTACCAAGGCTTCAGAACCGTCATTTGCATTGGACAAGAATGTTTCAGGTACGACCCGTTCCGCGGTGCTGTAGATTTGTATACCCTTGAAAGTGAAGCATACTTCTCTTTATCTTTGCCTGATTTGAAAGGGCAGGAGGTAAGAGCCGCAATGATGCCACAGAGGGAACTGTTCGAAAGCGTCATATTTTTGAAAGACTGGTATGGGGTTGTAAAGTCGGTCATGAAAACTGTCGTCAAGAGAATGGGAGGAGTTCTTTTCGAAACTGGGTTACCTGATGACGTTCGGGAGGATATTAGCAAGGCGCTAAAGCGAGACATCAACGTTATGATATTTGAAAGCAGTTTGATGGAAAGTGATTCTCGTCAATTTGACGTCATCACACTCCTCGACCATGGCCAAATAAGTTTCATTGTGCCCGACAGCGGTTTCATGCCCTCTTACCTGACGCCCGCCAAATGTTTCTCAGTAAGGGTTTGGTTTTTCATTCTCATAGTGTTTATCCTCTTCATAACAGTCCATGAACTCTACAAGCGCCTCAGCGCGGAAATGTACTCTGAAGCAGCCAAGGGTATATCCACGGCCTTCACAATTTTCTCCTACTCCATTTGCGTCGGCCAGTCCAGGTTGTTGCTGAACTCTGCGACCGGTCGGATCTTGTTCACCGTCTTCCCGTTTTCTTTCATGATCCTGTCAACCGCGTTTCTTAGCCTGATGACCACCTTTTTCAGTGAGCGAGTCCGGTACACACCTGTCGATACGCTTAACGACCTGCAAGATTCTGATCTGATTTTTCAAATAGTGCTGCCTGAGAATAGCACTTTCAGTTTCATGGACGACCCGAAATATGAATGGTTAAAAGAACGTTTTAGTGACTCCATGGACAAATCGTTAATGGAGTTTGCATATGCAAATTCTCTTGTATTATACGTCACAGAAACAGACGAACTACTTCAAATGGGAGAATATTGGAACGTTTCAAAGTTCACAGTGAGAGGAATTACGGAAAGAATCGACACGATTATTGGTAATGATGGTTTCATCGTTTTTCTTCCGTACAGCGCGAAAAAACATGATTTGATCTCGGTGACGTCTGCATTCAAGAAGCTATCGTCACATGATTTTCACATCGTTAAAGAGTCGGTTATGAGCTATCCGTACGATATGCGCCTAATGAAAGGCTCAGTATACGGTGACAAAATCAAAGCTTACGTTGCTGGGTTGGTTGAAGCTGGGATTCTGGAAGAGATTTATGAGATTTCTACTATCCCGGAAACCTCTTTAAGGGCATTCAGACAGTTCGAGGATGATAAAAACGCACCCCCCAAGCCATTCAACATGGCTGATTTGCGATTAGCTTTTATTATTTTAATAGTAGGTAACACACTAAGTTCTTTTGTCTTCATGTTTGAGCTTCTGCACTCAGTTTAAACAAAATATCGTGGTTTTATTCTCAAGTATAGTTTTAAGACTTTGCATACTAAGATTTATACTATGTTTTTGTGTTTTACAATCATTTTATTGTAAAAATTTGCGACAGAGTTTTTCCAACCCTCGGTTTTCTGTTTCCTTTAAAATAATGCATGATCGAAAAATAGTGTTCATTCTTGATCTCATCAAATGCACTGAAGCTTGGACTGGACTTGCATCTTGTTCTGATATTTCTGACTAGCAATCGAAGCATCGTATGCAAAACTTCGCACAATGCAAATTAGACGGAAAGAAGACAGGTGAAGTTTCCCGGAAAAGATGTGAAACTTTCTTTAGGACCTGGGCACAGAGTAATAATTCGAGAAAAATAAAGATACAACTTTTTGCAGAGTACACCGTCTGCCGCGGAAAGAAACTGGGCCACTATAAACTGAAGGAGGAAAAAATGAAGGTTTTCTTTTTTTGTGGTAGATGTGTTTTATTATCAAGCAGACAAAAGTAGGAACAAACAAAAACATGCTCCTTTGGTCTTTGGTTATGTAGAAAAACTAGCTAGCGAACTCTTCGACACGGGTCTGATCCAATTGAGTTTACTCCCCATGTAAACAAACTTGTATATTGTTCACCAAGTAAAAAGCAGATGTATCGATCAGAAATCTTCAACAAAAAAATCAAATACTTATATATCTAACTTTGAGTTTCATGAAAAAAAAATAAATAAAAAAATTAAAATAAAAAATCCCGATGCTTTAAAAATCGTTCTTTATTTATCGTCCTCGTGTGATGAATTGTGTGGATCCTCAGTCTCTCATTTTTCAATGAAAAATACCAATTCCTTTTGGTAAGGTTTGGTGGGATCAAAACCTATGAAGCCTCTGAAAGGCCAAAATCTTTACAACTATTCAGAGATCAGCTCAAATATGGAAATTCCTTCCTTCCATCGGTATCCCAAAGTGTGCCATCCCTGGCTCTGTGAGTTAAATGTAACAGTACAGCTTTGGAAATAGATCCTACCTTAAGGTGATTTGATGGACATATTTTGTGTCAGAACGACGTAGGATGTATCACATCGGTTAGTTCCATTTCTTTAGGTACTTTGTCGAATTTTGAGATCGTACTTCTGTCGTCACGAGACAAAATAATTCATTTACTAAAGATAGACAAATTCAAAGTATAATAAAGGCAGGGTATTTTAGAGGGAAAATATTCAATTACTAGCTGAAAACATCATGGAACTAATCGATGCGATATATCGCACGTCGTTCTGACCCCAAATATTGCAGTCATCGAATCACCTCGAGGGATAACAATAATCTCCTCTCCCACCCCCCCCCCCAAAAAAAAAGTTTGCAAATTTTAGAGTTAATTAGTACGTACCGTTTCGGTTATCGTTTTAATGACATTCCTTACTATTATTTTGAAGTGGTAAATCGCATTTGTCTCCTGCCAAAATTTATAATTCTATAGTTTTTCGGCATAATTTTTTTCCTAGCTCGAATAAGTATCTATTCATGGTGCTACACTAGAAGAATCCTCAAACCGTCCTTAATCAAAGTACACAAAAAAGTGAAGTAACTCCCTCAGGAAATAGACAGTGTAAGAAAAACTATGAACACGGCCTCAAAAAAAAGTCCGCTCCTAGAAAAAAAAGACAAAAATAGGAGTCTGTGAGAAGAGACCGTAATCCCAAAGCAAAGAGTTGAGGCGCAGCTCAGAACGCAATTTGGAATGAGAGGGAAGAAAATAAAAAGAACCAGGGCGACGCAGTTGAGACGAAGAGGGGAAAATTTTGGAGCTACTGGCTCCCTGGATCCTTTTGACGTCACCTTAGTGCCGCTCTATTTTGGAATATCACGTTCCTAATTGGCCCATTTGAGACTTCACGAATGGCGCGGGACGAGTATAAGGATTTCGGGGCCCGAGATGTGCGAGAATGCGAGATAGAAGATGCCAGCTGCTCGTGAAAAGTGTGAATTTTTCAATTTAATTCCGTTTACGCGGGGTTGTTTTCTGCATGCGCAATAGGGAAGGATTGCCTCCCCAACAAAAATTCAGAGTAAATATTGCTTGGTATATATGTCACAGGCAATTAGTCAAATAAGGCATTTTATCAGACGTCGAGGCAGACATTCAAATTTTGACATTTTACGAAATTTGTAAATTTATGGCAAAGAGCTCAAAATTTTTTGATATTTTGGGGGGGAAAAACTCATGAAATCTACAAACTCCCTTCGTTCCTTTCCTCTTCAAATAGTGCGTATATATTTGATTGGGAAATTTTTGAAAACTTCTGTATTTTATATGATATGCTAAAAATTTCAGCATTAATATTCGTTCAGGAGCTAAATATTGTGTCAAAGACTATCGCATTGTATATTGCGGATATGTAAATTGTAAAATCGGATGTATTCCTATCCTAGCGGTGCTATCTATCCATCAAGCAATCGTTCGACATTGATAAAAAAAATCAACCCCCCTGATATGGTTTTGCCTATCTGTTCAATCGAAAGCGAGCACTGCCGAGCAGTGTCCAGTTGAAATTACTCTGTGACACAAATCGCTTTCCTTTCTAATTTTAACGATGAAAAGAAAAAAAAGTTACACGCTTTAAAAGAATCCATTTTTCGAAGATTTGCCTCATGTGCTAGATATGTCACGTTCGCGCGGACGAAATCCAGAGAGCGGATATTGCATGAACGCAGAAGATGCTTGAGTGGCTGAGATCCTCATTGTGGCGAGCTCGGTTTTTCTGCTTGAAAATTAATTACACCTTAAAATTTTGTTTTAAGATTTTTTTGTTTCATCGACAAAATTTGCTAGACAAATCAGACTGGTTAACATGGGTCGATTTGCCCAATGAATTTTACGTGATTATAGGTCGATTTTAAGGGTTGATTCCAAAAATGACCTCCGTTTTGTTTTTGGATCAGCTCGATTGTCACCGGAAAATTGGCCTTTTCCCTATAAATTGATCTTTTCCAGAGGAAAGTTATTTTCTCGGAAAATCTGTGCGCAAATTGAGAAAAAATAAGGATATTTTCAAATTTGGCAGCCACTTAAATTATACAGGCAATCTAAAATTGCATGCCTATTTACATTTTCTTTCTGTTCTTTATATCGAGGTATTTTTCGGTTAAGTGCCCCCTTCCGCCCATCCCATATATATACCACCATGTAAATCGTATTCAATCGTTATGCATCGAGAAAGAGAGGGAGACATTTTTTCACAGGTCACACGTGAAGTTACTCCCACTTAATTGTTACCGCTGAAGTCGAAAATGACCCTCGTTTCCTTCCCCGGAAATAGTTGATAAAAATGCAAGGCAAATCTAAAAATTGGAAAATTATTGACCAGTGTTATCAGTGATCAAGTCCATCATTATCATTTGAAGGGCTTGGAAGAGAAGGCTCATAAGTGCAGGTTTTGAAAAAAAAATGAGGTATTAATGATTTCAAGTAAAACTAGTCTTAACACACATTCTGTGAAAAATTTGCTTGCAAATTCAAATTTTTAAGCATCAAAAAGTCAGTTTGAACTTCATTTCCGCCATAAAGATCTATGTAATTTTGAAACTTCAATTACTCATTTCTAGAAATAGCAAAAACTGCACTTATGCGCCTTGTCCTCCAAGCCCCTCATTTAAACGATTGATCCGTCTCTGAAAATATCGGACTTAAAGCATTTTCTAATTTCAGTTCCTCCGAACCTTATCAGTCCCTTTCTGATAATTCTTGGCCTTTTCCTTCTCGGAGTTGGATATTTCAGCTCATTCCCATTCCTCTCACAGCGCGCAGGACCAGAACTGGCTTAAAAATCCCCCGAGAATTCCTTCGCGGCAATCGACACGACACACCCTCCTCACCGTAAATTCATCTCTTCATAAATATTGACACCGAACTCCTCCATAGCTTCCGTTTCCTCAAAGAATGCTGCCAGCTCGTGGATAATTCTATCAGAATCGGCTTGTTGCTTACTTTAGCTTTAAATTTAACTGGAGCGAAAAGGAGAGCAATGCTTCTCACAAAGAGAAAACAATTGTCTCTCTCTCTCTCTTACAATACGCATGGCACACGGTAAAAAGGAGAAAGGTTTAGTCCCCACTTGGGCATTTCCAATAGATGGTATTCGATGAGGGTTCGATGTACCGTTTGCCTCAAAACAATAGAACATAACCTTAAACCAAAATATTAGGATACAGTAGACTCTGGATTATCCGGATTAATTGGTGCCGGGCCCGGTCCGGATGAAAAAGAAATCCGGATAATAATAGTAAACACAAACACCACCAACTAGCACCACAGTATTCTTATTATGTATATGTCGCAGGCAATTAGCAATCGCCGGCAATTTGCAAGCGGTTCACACATTGTTTCCATAAATCGCAATTATGCGCATCGGCATAATGCAATTTTTAGGGCTTATGATCTTCAAAAGTATGAGCTCGGCTTGAAGCGCCTTTTTTGTGGTACTCAACGCTTTGTCACGAAGTTAGTTTAGTTGCCTGTCCGATCTCAACCCAACTAATGTCACAGAGTTCACTCCACGTTCTTCTAAGTGTGCATATTCCTGCCATGTTTTTAAGAATGGAAAAGTGTCCATTCACATTATTGGCAACATAATCAGCACTCTAATCTTGTTCTTTTTTTTTTTTTGAATTATGATTTTCTATATTTATCCACCACTAGCTTGTAAATTGCCGGCGATTGCCAATTGCCTGCGACATATACATCATGTACATACCAACACGAATTTAAAAGGTTAACGCCAAACCGAACGACTCAATGGTGATTAGCCAGACTCAGTGGTGGTAGCCGACAACGATAAATTACAATACAACGATTAAAGATTAAAGCGCGTAATGCGTGAAGTATTCCTTCAGCCTTGCAGGCGCCAAATGCCTTGCGACCGCTTCTCCGCGGATCCGCTCACTTATCGGAATGCGTACGTAGTCACATGGTTGCAAAATCGATCCGGATAATACGAAGCCGGATAATCCAGAGTCTGCTGTATTGCCAGAAAAGCTGGAAATGAGAAACTTCGTAGCAATTTTACTACTTTTGGCCAATTAGCACTCATACGAATCAAAACTTTATCACAAAAATCAGTTCCGTCAGGTTTCTCAATCGACTCTTGAGGCTATGTTTATGTCTTGAACCAATCGATATCGATACAATCTCACCCGTTTGATTTATCGAATACGATCTATTAACTGTCATAGGCCAAATTCAATTGGAAACATCCATATCATATAACAAATTCGGGTAGGACCACGATTATAGAGGATAACCCTGGACACTTTTTTGCTTAGATTTCAGATCTTACCTACTCCTCGTGTAGTAATTGGAATTTTACTTTCATGATACAATTCTTTCGGTCCCCGAGATAATACAACGTTATCACCGCGACCACTCAAGTTAACACAAAAGTAACATAGGATTAGAAATGTAGGAGGCAGTAGAATTAACTATGAGCATTACTCAAAATAGCCGCAGGCACGTATTGTATTTTGTTGATGTTGTGCTTTAGAAGTTAAGTTTATAAAGTAGAGAATAAATACTTAACTTACTCTATTTAACCCTTTGTTGCATATGAGCTAATCGTTGATTATGGTGAGAAAATTTACATTGTAGAGTATTTTTTCGATAATAGAGTAAGTTGAAATCGATTTTTGTAGTAATTTTTTAAGTTAGGAGATCAGACTTATAATGCTCCCCAAAAATCATTTCTTGTTTTGATTCAATTTAATACTCCATAGAAATAAAGCTGAAAAACATTTGTTGCTTTCATGCATCGCTATGCAATAAAGGGTTTTAAGGAACTTTATCTCAAGACGATGGCCATTCGATTTTCGCGTACAGTTGTGAAATCACGGTGAATCTGTGATGCCAAAGCCATAGGGTACTTTCTAAGGCAGGAAGCTCATAAGGCGCAAATTTCTGTACCCAAGTTTCAGAGACAAGAGTGAATTTTAGACTTTTCTGATAATCTACACGTGAGTTTGAGTTGTAATAAGAAACAACACTTATATAAGTATTTTTCCCGCTATCAAAAGTTTAGCATTAACCCAATTTCCACTTGGCTGTGGAAAAAATCGACATATTTCACGCGATTTTGCGACGTTGGTTTTTTTGTTCCTGAGATCATCGGTTCCTGATCCTCACGCTCCGTAAATTAAGTAAAAGAAAAAAATGCCGGATGCTATGTGGGTTGAATTCCTCGGAGTGGAGGGAGAAATTCTCCTTGTTTTATGCACAAAAGTTATCTTTGGCGGAGGGAAAAAAAAGTGTAAACGAAAATAAATCGTGTGCATCAGGTCGTTACACGTGCAACCGCCCGGAGGAAATATATTTTCTTTAATGCGGCATTCATTTCTCAACTTTAGTTTGTGCAAGAGAGGAATTAAAAAACTCTAGTATGACTACTTCGCAGTAATTTGTATCGTGCCCGTCCGTCTGCGAGTGTTATAACATGGAAAATGATTTTAAGTACATTGCTTAATTTGAGATGCGCCATGGTGCAATGCTATTAAGCTATTTCATTTGACCATCCGTTTAGAAACAATTTTTGAAAGCCGAGAACAGATGTGCAAATTCTGTAGAAGAAAAAGACGCCTATTTTGGCTAAGCTGCTGCGTTATTGATAACTAGGGGGTTATGCCCCCTGGTCGCTACGTGGCCCAACCCCCAGAGGGTGCTTCGCGCTCTCTTAGGCCCGCGTCGACAAAAGAACGACCAAAGGAAATGAAGAGATTGTTATACCTGACTCTCATTTGTTCAATATCCCTATAACCGGGAGCGATTTGACCAATAAGAATCGAAAGAAAAAAATCTTCATTTATTCAAACTTCACGCCAAGACTAAAACGAAACGGAACAAAACGTTTCGTCGCTTTTTGATGGTCCGGAGAAAAGGAGCATACCTTCAATGCATTTACGCTATCTTTTAATTTTGTGTACTACCCTTTTGTGACCCCTATTTTTTAAATTTTAAATTCTCACGGAAAAAAAATTGCTGATTCAACAATTCAATTGCTAAAAACAGTGAGTGCAATGTTTCAACGCAGATTTTACAACAAAAAAATGCTACTTTAACTACCCCCGTGGTTAAATTAGTTTACAATGTGGTTAAAGTAGCATTTTTTGTTGTAAAATCTGCGTTGAAACATTGCTCTCACTATTTTTAGCAATTGAATTGTTGAATCAGCAATTTTTTTTTCCGTGCTGTACTACACTATTTTGATCTCTCTTCTAAGATGTTAATGGCTCAAATGTTAAAAGCACCAAATTAACATATCTACCAACCAACCTACTTAGACCAAGATTCAACATTTCCCGCTTAGTTCAATTTTCCGGTAAATTGGAAATGCCCGCCATTTTCCATTGGCGGGATTTTCAAATTTCTTCTATTTCAAATTCTTCTTCTTCTTCATTCACTAACGAATAGGGCATAGCACTATTTGTTAGGTCGTCCAGTATCAAGAGCAATAAACTATACAAATATTAAAGACAAAAATGAGGTCCCTTAGGTCGTTTAAGAGGAGTAATGGTCGTTATCAGCAAATGGTCATACATTTTTTGAAATTTCTCAAGACATGCTTCCACCCTCTTCTCATTAAATTGGATGAATAGTATGCTCGATCAATTTTAATGGAAAGCTACTAATTTTTGTATCCAGGAACATTTATTTTAATATAAAGAGGAGTACACGAACGAGATTGTTTTTTAATCCCCGCAGAGACCGCAATCTGAACTCAAAAATAATATTTTGAAAATGTGTGTGTAAAATGTATTCTTCTCAACGATTCGCAGAATTGAGCCTCCCTCTCTTCGCGAGTATTTTCTAAAATATTCGCACTTTGTGGCGCAGATTCGAAATGTTTTTTTTTTTTTTTTTGAGAGCTTGCGCACTCTAGGTACCTATTGTTCATTGGCCTTAGTCGTGTAGACAAACAGCCACCGCTAAATGATGGGAAGATTACAACAACAGTAGAAACAGAAGTACAAAGGAAGAAACAAAGGAAGAAACGAAGAGAAACATCCATGCCACTCCACGGTGACAAGATCTGAGACCATCAAATCTTGCCACCGAGGCCGGGATTCGAACCCGGGACATCTAGGTCTGTGATCAGTTGCGCTAACCACTGGACCAACCGATGTCGGCTTCGAAATGTTAATGAAGCACAAAGTGGAAGCGCTACAGTGGAACTTCAGATGGTTCTAAGAATCCGGTAAAGAGGTAGCGTTATTGCAAGATGGGGGAAAATCTGCGATTTTCGACCAAAAACTGAATCACACTAAAAAGTTCTCCTCGCGGAATCGTTGAAAGCTTGTAAATGTTAACATGAACAATTGAGTGTTCAGAAAAGTAAAAGTGATCTCACAATCTTGCCTTTCGTTTCTTTTAGTGATTTGTTATTATTATTATCAGTATTTAGGAATACATCATATCCTTTTCTCAGCGCAGTTCATCAATACAATCATAAAGTTTAACAGATCATTTAACTCTCGTCAATTATGCATGCATCCTTGAATCCTTTCTGTTTCTGCTTTTGATGAAAAAAAGGAAGAATGACAGACCTATTTCCCAGGCTACTTTAAGAATTACCCTGATGAAGATACCTTCCTTCTTCTGTATTTTACAGACCCCATTTTTTTTTTAAAATTTTGAAGCATTTGCATCAAAGTCAGGATTTTTCTTGGTATACTCTGAAGATTGCCTTCCTCTTTTACACAGTTCGCCTGCCCTCTAAAATTTACACTCCTACATTCCTCTCCATTCCTATTGAGATTTAGCCGACGTAAGGCCTCCAACTGTTTCAATATCTTGCCTTCCAAATCAAAGGCAATAGAATAAAACCCTTCAATATCCTTTCGTCTTTTAAAATATCTTAATATTTAATTTGAAAAATAGAATGAAATTGTGAATCAACCACTGTACTAATTGCGAGGGGCGTTGGTTCATTTGAAAGGTGTTGTTCTCAATGCTTCGGGAAAACTATAAATTATTTTCTGGGGTTCGTCCCCGATTTTTAAATCCCTAAAAACTCATAAATTGGATGAGGGGAAGTGGGGGTTTTTTTGTTTTTCGGAAAAGTTTTGTTGCTACGCATCTTACTTTACTGTTTGCTGTCTTTTTATCAGCTGTTTTCATTCAACAATCATCATTAAGTGAGGTTACTTCCAACACTCAACTGCCATCAACTTACATTATTCTTTTCCCGCGTTTTTTTTTTTTTTTTTTTTTTTTTTTTTTTTTTTTTTTTTTTTTTACGGTTTTTCATGATTGCTTCCATCTTTTTCCTATTGCCAATTTTTCCTCATTAAGTCAATAACCTCCAAGTTTTTTTCTCATTTTAACATACCAAAAAAAAAAAAAAAAAAAAAAAAAAAAAATTCCGATCAGAACTTTTCACGCTGTTTCTTTTCAATGTGTATAAATATGTTTATTATTAATTTCCATTTTCATTTCATCCTTTTTCTTCTGATTTATTTTTTTTAATTTAAAAATTGAACTTTTCAGTTATGATTTTGTTAAAATAATAATAATTTTTACTAATTTTAATTTTAAATTTAACAGTTGTTATGAGTGAAATTTTCAATGGCCGAGGCGGTCGTCCTCCAAAACGTGGTCGCGTTTTCCAGAATTCTTCGCATGTTCGTTTAGTGAAGCAAGAACTTAACTCTGTTATTAGTATAGAAAATCAAAGTTTCATTTCTTCATTTCGGAAGTATAAAATTGATGATCAGAACTTTGATGAAAATTTTGTTACCAAATTTTCAGTCGGTTCAATGAATATAATTTGTCATCATTGTGATGCTCGCCATTTTCAGGGTGAAATGTCCAATGGTCATTTTAATAACTGCTGCCAAAATGGCTTAATTTCTTTACCGAGTATTTATATTCTCCAAATTTCATAAAGCGTATCAGAAATTATAATAGTGCTGTTGCTTTTGCCTCTTTCTCTGTAAATCGAATTGATATTCCGGGTGATGGACCTTATTGCTTTAAAGTTCAAGGATCCATATATAGGTAAGTTTATTTAATATTTACCGTTACGTAACGTACTTTTTTCAGTTTCTCAGTCCGTCCCTCCCTCCTTCCCACCCCTTAACGCATCCGGAATGCAGCTGCAGTCCCCGGAAACCAGAAAGCAGACTGAACATGGAAAAAACGAAGAAGAAAAAGCGGAAAAATTAGATGAAGTTAAAACAGGAGCAGAAAAAGAAGAAGAACCAGAAGGAACAGCTACTGAAGAAGAAAAAGAAGAAGCAAAAAAAGAAAAGACAAAAGGAGGAAAGAAGAAGAGCAAAGTTGTAGGAAATATAGGAAGAAAAGCAGGACAGAAATGGCAAAAGAAGAATCAACAATTTAATCGAAAAAAAAAAGCAAAGTATTTAAAAAATAAAAAAAGATCTTCTTTAAAATTAGTTTGAAAACAAATGTAAAACCTAAAAAATAATTTTGTATGAAGATTAAAACAAAATTTTAGTTTAAAGTTTACTAAATAAAATTACAATTTTTGAAAACATTTGTTATATTTATTCTCTCAAAAAAATAATTAGACCCGATTCAAAGACAAAACAGAAAATTAAATGAAAATAAATAAAAAAAAAAAAAAAAAACATGTGAAAGTGAAAAGTGTACAGGAAAAATAAGGGGCTGCGAAGCAGCCCCATAAGCCCCTAGTTTTATTTAAAATTGCAAAACACTGTTAACAAAAAAGGTGGCAACGTAAGCGAAAAACTAACCCTGCAATGGAGAATTTGCAAGGGTCTGAAATTTGATGAATTTCCTGTTTAAGTGGAATCCTCTGAGTGAACTGAACACGAAGATACCCTTGATTCATAAAATTGAGCGATTATTAGAGGAGATATGACAAAATAACCGATTCTGCTAAAATACATGTGTTTTAAATGGGAAATGCCGCCAGATGACGTCACAAGGCGGCGCATTTTCTCACTTTTAAATCAATTTTTCTCCAATTTCCCATGTCAGAAAAAAATTATGAAAAATATTGCGAACTCAGCTCATTAGGCACTTTCGGATGAAGCAATAAAAAAATTGCGTGCAAATTCTCCTTCCCCCTCGCGATGCTTTATTTTAAGTAAACTACTTTCTCAGAAGGAGACGCTCATTTAAAGGACAGCACAAGGTCACCACCATTTAAGTAACATATTTCTACGTAGAGTCTAGTTTTAGGCCTATCACCAGTTTGACACAACCGGTGACGTCAGATTGCCCTGAAAATTAAAAACTAAACAAGATACAATCAAAAAAGTGATTTTTGCAAATTGACGCGTGTCTTAAGAATCGATCTTATGGTTGCTGATCGATGATAAAATTGGTAAAAAATTTACAGGTACGAAAGTTGAAGTATTTCCAATGTACCCCTAAGCAGCTAAAACCTTCGAAATTCTATAGGTCGGATTTTTCCCCCACTTTCTATACCGGATCTTTCAAAATCGCGTTTTGCCGTAGTCACCAGAAACCTCTTCTTCTCAAATTGCTGGTGTGCCATTTATCTTAGCTTCAGTAAATTTCATTGTATAACTCTTATTCTTCGGAGACATTTGAGCTATTATTTATCTGCTCGGTAGTATCTTCCTTGCAGATTTTCAACACAAAGATTTCATCCCCTCAATATAAAGATTTGGTCGATTTGACACAGGGAATGTACCACGAAACGAATGGACCAACAGCCTGTGTTGCTTCGTGCTTTACCTCCCATATTAACATGAAATTTTGGTTATTTTTTCTTACCGCACGGAAGAAAATGGATTGCTGATTAAACAATTAAATCCTTAAAAAATACTCCAACACGTTCAAATGTGCATTTTACAGAAGTGGAAAGCTAATAATTTAACCACGGGGATGGTTAAATCGGTAATACAATTTTTTATCGTAAAACTTACACTGGAACACGCCGGACACTTTTTTTGACCACAAAATTGTTAAGTCAGCCATTTCATTTTTTTTCGTGTGTATAGATGCTTCTTGTATGATTGATGCGGGGTTGGTTTCTAATCTCGTCAAGCGGTCGATCTAAGAAGATATTTGCACTTGTGTTTCAGGTCGGTGGCGAGCCAGCTGATAGCGGGTCAAGCTGTGGTGGCAGAGTGCTACGACAATGTGACGATATACTTCTCGGACATCGTCGGGTTCACGTCACTCAGTGCCGAGAGCACGCCTCTGCAGGTGGTCGAGTTGCTCAACGATCTCTACACTACTTTCGATTCCATTATCGGAGGCTTCGACGTCTACAAGGTAACATTTTAACTTTCAAAATCCGATCCAGCCTTTTTTACGCAGCAGGAAAAATCGATGATCAAAGGGGAAAACCACGTACTTCTGTTTGCAACGTTACAGGCTTCCGGTCACACACTGAAAAAAAAAAATCTTCGGCGTTTTTACCACGGTCCGTTGGTACCTTTACCATCCCAGATAAGACAGGAATATTTAGCCAATATTTAAACAATATTGTTTTGGTATTTATGCAAACATTGGGCCAATATTGGTTAAATATTGAGCCAATGTTAAAATCGTACACCAACTTTCCTTTTGGCATAAATACTGTGCCAATACTTTGGCTGTGAATACTGTGCCAGTACTTCAAAGGGAAAGTATTTGGATATCAATATTGAGACAATACTACACCAATATTGAATCAATTTAGGGGTTCGCAGCTAGGGGATGGTGGAAAAGGGTTAATTGTGGAAATAATTTTAGAAACCATGAAAATAAAAATAATGAAACCACTGGGTTGTTATTGAATCGATTTTGCAGATTAGAAATTTTTCATCCACCTTGGGGATTGAACCCGGGACCTACCTAACACTAACCGACGACCCTACCGATTGAGCTACACTAGACGATGTGTTTCAGTGACTTAAAACCGGTATTTAACGTCGAGTTGGACGGGCAACTAGGATATTTTCCATCTGCCTGGATTTGTCCGTGTATTTATTTTACTTTTTACTTTACTATATTTTTTAAATTTATTTTTATCGTTTTACTTTGTTTTATTTCCTTGCTGACTCTATTTTTTTCTTCACTCTATTTTTTTTTTTTTCAAGCACTTCATTTTTTTTCTTTAATTATTTACTTCTTATTCCTTTACTTTGTTTTGTTTTACTGTAATTTATTTTAATACTTCATCATAATTTTTTTGACTTCAGTTAATTCTTTAAATTCATTCTATTCTTTAACCTCATTTAGTTTTTTCCCTTATACTTTATTTTTTTTCTTCATCTCAGTTTTTTTACTTCATCTCCTTGCTCCCTCTAATGTTTTACTTCAGTTTAGTCTTTGACTTCATTTTATCATTAATTTGATTTACTTCATTTTATTTCTCTTCTTTTGTCTCTGTTATTCTATTATTTCCACCATTCTATTATTTTATTTATTTTTTTCTCTTTAAATTTTTCATCGACATTCTGAGATGCATTTTGCATTTGATTGCAGTTTGATGTCTTCCTCATAAAGACTATGCAGGTGCGATTGCCATAATCTCACAGCTGCACAGCTACTAAGTGCAAGTTCTACAGGAGACCAATAAGCACACGAGATCAAGAATTTCTTCTTCAGTTGAATTTAAATGTTTCATTTGAAATTTGAAAAATAAAAAATAAACAACCAGATGTGAATGAATGATAACATTCTCATTCAATGATAATATTCACAACAGTACATGAACTACAAACGAAACAAAAAAAGAAATAAACTGAGATCACGCGCAAATACATTGAAAATGACCTCAAGGAGGTGGAAATTCAACAATTTCTTGGGAGGCAAAAAAATATATATTATATTATATTATATTACTAATCCTTTGTTTCTTAATCGGGAACTACGTGATTGACACTTACTTTTCTTTTTCGCCCGATGAAATTCATCGGGCGAAAAAGAAAAGTAAGTGTCAATATATTATATTAAATTTGACAACAACTGCAATAACCTTTATGAATAATAAGGTTGAAAATAATGGATAATTGTTCAGAAAGAACACATTTGAGCTACGTCTTAAATCTAAGCCTTATTATGTTTAATACTTTTCGTTATGGGCAGGCATTTAGTATGATGACTTATACCGATTAGGATATTGAAAATATTTTAAAAATATTTTGAATAGCAGTATTATTGTTTAAAATATTTTCAAAATATTTTGAAAATACTTACCAATGCATTACTGTCTTTTAAAATGTTTTTAAAATATATAATAAATATTTTGAATATAAATATTATATGTACTGATATTTTAAAAATACTCTCACGATATAAATTTTTACAGTATTGAAATACAAATATTTTGAAAATATTTTTATGATGTTTTGGGTAAAAATATTATTTTTAAAAATACTAAATGATGATTCTTTAAATATTTTCTAAAAAAATAATTTTGATTATAATATTATCAACATATTGTCAGTATTGTGTAAATATTGCGACAGTACTGACAATATTTGCCCAATATTGTAAAAATATTATGTCTTATCTGGGATCTCACTTTTTTTACCAATTATTGATAATTTTACCAAGAAAAACTGGTAAGCTCACCTAAAAACCGGTATTTTTACTGTTTTTTTCAGGTAAGAATACCACTTTTATTGGTAATCAATTCCTGGTAACTTTGCCATTTTATCTCGGTAATTTTACCACAGTCGATAAAAAATATTGGCGTTTTTACCGGATCCAGTAAAATTACCGAGAAAGTTCAATAATTTTACCGAGATTTCTCTGTAAAATTACCAATTCCATAAATGGTAATTTTACCTAGAAAAAACTGGGATCAAATAGAACCCTGAATTCTTGGTAATTTTACCCTTTTCTTAGTAAATACACCGAGATTTTTTTTTCGGTGCGGGGAAAACCACGTATCTCTGTTTGTGACGTTATACAGGCTTCCGGTCACACTTGATTGTATCCTTCAAAACCTAGCCAACGTAATTTCTTGGAGGCTTCCTTGATTTTTCTCCTCTTTTAGCGGATATACCTAAGTTTTTTGCGATTCTAAGCACTGGCAACGTTGTAAAACCATTAAATGGATCGCATTTGGCAAAAAGAAACCAGCGCGATTACAGTGTCTTTAAAATCGTGCAACTTCTTCTTTCCTTTTAAAAATACTCAATGTATGCACAGTATTAAAATTTACACAATGATTTAACAATATGTTGGTGGGAAGCCAAAAATGATTGCTATCCTCAGAGATCTCTTAGATAATTGAATTAGTGAGAACGAAAACACATCAACTCGGTCCTCGAAAATGCTCAATTTCCATCAAAGACAGTTAATTTATACAGAAAGATCATTAGAATTAGCACATATGTTCCAACTTGGATCTTTAAAGTGCCCATAAGTACTTGTCTTTCGGCAGAAAAAATCTTTTTCTTAAACTAACTTCTGCAGTTTTGTGTGTGTCTTGATAATTTTCACTTTTTCGAGTGGGTGTGTTTTCGTTCTCACTGACTCCATAAGAAGGAGCAACTTTTTACAACACTGTTCTCGCGCTGGGTTTTTTTTTATTTCTAGATAAATTCACAATGTCGCAATGAAACTTAGTAATATTTTATTTCATTGCTACAATATTCAACGCTGTAATTAACTTCAAAATTAATCTGGTTAACGCACACTCAGTTTGTGGAGCCTGTGACAAAAATTAATGGAACATCATTATAACGCCTGGATGCAACTATTCGAACTTCATGGATTTCCGTGCTGCATACACACGGGATTGAAGGTGTATTGACTTTCCAGACACTCAGCGCTTCACCTCACCTGTGGCGCGACGCGACGGTGCTGGTGGGACGCTGTACTGAACTCATTTTCTCAAAATTGT